>NW_027617953.1:0-90943 GCF_964187855.1 Myxine glutinosa | reverse complement strand
GCCCAACGTTCAAATATGGTTGGAGGAGGAATTTGTCATTTGTTCCGGCTGCCTGCGAAAGCTCGCCCATGCTTCCTGAAGTACACTGGGATCTGCAACGTCGACCAACGAAGACTGGCAGACCGTCAGTGAAAAGGCACGGTCATGTGAAGTCCAGCAGGGTTCAGATAGAGGTCATGTGAAGTCCAGCAGGGTTCAGATAGAGGTCATGTGAAGTCCAGCAGGGTTCAGAAAGATGTCGTAGGAGGTCAATCAGGGTTCAGAAAGAGGTCAGAGGAGGTTCAGCAGGGTTCAGAAAGAGGTCATAGGAGGTCCAGCAGGGTACAGAAAGAGGTCATAGGAGGTCCAGCAGGGTACAGAAAGAGGTCGCAGTAGGTCCAGCAGGGTTCAGAAAGAGGTCATGTGAAGTCCAGCAGGGTTCAGATAGAGGTCATGTGAAGTCCAGCAGGGTTCAGAAAGAGGTCATAGGAGGTCCAGCAGGGTACAGAAAGAGGTCGCAGTAGGTCCAGCAGGGTTCAGAAAGAGGTCATGTGAAGTCCAGCAGGGTTCAGATAGAGGTCATGTGAAGTCCAGCAGGGTTCAGAAAGATGTCGTAGGAGGTCAAGCAGGGTTCAGAAAGAGGTCAGAGGAGGTTCAGCAGGGTTCAGAAAGAGGTCATAGGAGGTCCAGCAGGGTACAGAAAGAGGTCGCAGTAGGTCCAGCAGGGTTCAGAAAGAGGTCATGTGAAGTCCAGCAGGGTTCAGATAGAGGTCATGTGAAGTCCAGCAGGGTTCAGAAAGAGGTCATAGGAGGTCCAGCAGGGTACAGAAAGAGGTCGCAGTAGGTCCAGTAGGGTTCAGAAAGAGGTCATGTGAAGTCCAGCATGGTTCAAATAGAGGTCGTGTGAAGTCCAGCAGGGTTCAGATAGAGGTCATGTGAAGTTCAGCAGGGTTCAGAAAGAGGTCATTTGAAGTCCAGCAGGGTTCAGAAAAGTTGGTGCATTCATTTGTGTTCAGCTGCAATTCCGAGTACTTGTCAGAGGCCTTTGTGCGCGTGGCTCAGGAACGTGCACGTCTGCGACAACCGGAGACCCCTTACGTTGATCACTCATTATTGCAGCACTAAAACATATCAGTAGGAGTGATAGCTAGTAGTCACATGGGCCAGTGGCGCAATGGATAACGCGTCTGACTACGAATTAGAAGATTGTAGGTTCGACTCTTACCTGGCTCAAAACTGATTTTGACATCACTTTTAGCAATATTTAATGAAGTCGCGTGGTCGCTTTGCTTCTTCAACATATTTTCCTGAAGTCGAATTCATTGGAGTGGTAGTCCACCCCTTGGTGACGATTGAGTAACCTTGGTCACCTCTTTAAAATACAGTCGCGACCCTCACGTCAAGGATTTGGCAACAGATTACGTCATCTTCCCGTTCCAAACCTGCTTTTTTAGGTCTACTTCCTTGAGGAACAGAGAAACCCAAGGTATCACCGCCATCGGAACGAGGGTCAAGCTGGGCTCAAGTCTTTCACGAACCTGCTGGCCAGGCCCAACGTTCAAATATGGTTGGAGGAGGAATTTGTCATTTGTTCCGGCTGCCTGCGAAAGCTCGCCCATGCTTCCTGAAGTACACTGGGATCTGCAACGTCGACCAACGAAGACTGGCAGACCGTCAGTGAAAAGGCACGGTCATGTGAAGTCCAGCAGGGTTCAGATAGAGGTCATGTGAAGTCCAGCAGGGTTCAGATAGAGGTCATGTGAAGTCCAGCAGGGTTCACAAAGATGTCGTAGGAGGTCAATCAGGGTTCAGAAAGAGGTCAGAGGAGGTTCAGCAGGGTTCAGAAAGAGGTCATAAGAGGTCCAGCAGGGTACAGAAAGAGGTCGCAGTAGGTCCAGCAGGGTTCAGAAAGAGGTCATGTGAAGTCCAGCAGGGTTCAGATAGAGGTCATGTGAAGTCCAGCAGGGTTCAGAAAGGAGTCATGTGAAGTCCAGCAGGGTTCAGATATATGTCATGTGAAGTCCAGCAGGGTTCAGAAAAGTTGGTGCATTCATTTGTGTTCAGCTGCAATTCCGAGTACTTGTCAGAGGCCTTTGTGCGCGTGGCTCAGGAAAGTGCACGTCTGCGACAACCGGAGACCCCTTACGTTGATCACTCATTATTGCAGCACTAAAACATCTCAGTAGGAGTGATAGATAGTAGTCACATGGGCCAGTGGCGCAATGGATAACGCGTCTGATTACGAATCAGAAGATTGTAGGTTCGACTCCTACCTGGCTCAAAACTGATTTTGACTTCACTTTTAGCAATATTTAATGAAGTCGCGTGGTCGCTTTGCTTCTTCAACATATTTTCCTGAAGTCGAATTCATTGGAGTGGTAGTCCACCCCTTGGTGACGATTGAGTAACCTTGGTCACCTCTTTAAAATACAGTCGCGACCCTCGCGTCAAGGATTTGGCAACAGATTACGTCATCCTCCCGTTCCAAACCTGCTTTTTTAGTCTACTTCCTTGAGGAACAGAGAAACCCAAGGTATCACCGCCATCGGAACGAGGGTCAAGCTGGGCTCAAGTCTTTCACGAACCTGCTGGCCAGGCCCAACGTTCAAATATGGTTGGAGGAGGAATTTGTCATTTGTTCCGGCTGCCTGCGAAAGCTCGCCCATGCTTCCTGAAGTACACTGGGATCTGCAACGTCGACCAACGAAGACTGGCAGACCGTCAGTGAAAAGGCACGGTCATGTGAAGTCCAGCAGGGTTCAGAAAGATGTCGTAGGAGGTCAAGCAGGGTTCAGAAAGAGGTCAGAGGAGGTTCAGCAGGGTTCAGAAAGAGGTCATAGGAGGTCCAGCAGGGTACAGAAAGAGGTCGCAGTAGGTCCAGCAGGGTTCAGAAAGAGGTCATGTGAAGTCCAGCAGGGTTCAGATAGAGGTCATGTGAAGTCCAGCAGGGTTCAGAAAGATGTCGTAGGAGGTCAATCAGGGTTCAGAAAGAGGTCAGAGGAGGTTCAGCAGGGTTCAGAAAGAGGTCATAGGAGGTCCAGCAGGGTACAGAAAGAGGTCGCAGTAGGTCCAGCAGGGTTCAGATATATGTCATGTGAAGTCCAGCATGGTTCAGATAGAGGTCGTGTGAAGTCCAGCAGGGTTCAGATAGAGGTCATGTGAAGTTCAGCAGGGTTCAGAAAGAGGTCATGTGAAGTCCAGCAGGGTTCAGAAAAGTTGGTGCATTCATTTGTGTTCAGCTGCAATTCCGAGTACTTGTCAGAGGCCTTTGTGCGCGTGGCTCAGGAAAGTGCACGTCTGCGACAACCGGAGACCCCTTACGTTGATCACTCATTATTGCAGCACTAAAACATCTCAGTAGGAGTGATAGATAGTAGTTACTGGGCCAGTGGCGCAATGGATAACACGTCTGACTACGAATCAGAAGATTGTAGGTTCGACTCCTACCTGGCTCAAAACTGATTTTGACTTCACTTTTAGCAATATTTAATGAAGTCGCGTGGTCGCTTTGCTTCTTCAACATATTTTCCTGAAGTCGAATTCATTGGAGTGGTAGTCCACCCCTTGGTGACGATTGAGTAACCTTGGTCACCTCTTTAAAATACAGTCGCGACCCTCACGTCAAGGATTTGGCAACAGATTACGTCATCTTCCCGTTCCAAACCTGCTTTTTTAGGTCTACTTCCTTGAGGAACAGAGAAACCCAAGGTATCACCGCCATCGGAACGAGGGTCAAGCTGGGCTCAAGTCTTTCACGAACCTGCTGGCCAGGCCCAACGTTCAAATATGGTTGGAGGAGGAATTTGTCATTTGTTCCGGCTGCCTGCGAAAGCTCGCCCATGCTTCCTGAAGTACACTGGGATCTGCAACGTCGACCAACGAAGACTGGCAGACCGTCAGTGAAAAGGCACGGTCATGTGAAGTCCAGCAGGGTTCAGATAGAGGTCATGTGAAGTCCAGCAGGGTTCAGATAGAGGTCATGTGAAGTCCAGCAGGGTTCAGAAAGATGTCGTAGGAGGTCAATCAGGGTTCAGAAAGAGGTCAGAGGAGGTTCAGCAGGGTTCAGAAAGAGGTCATAAGAGGTCCAGCAGGGTACAGAAAGAGGTCGCAGTAGGTCCAGCAGGGTTCAGAAAGAGGTCATGTGAAGTCCAGCAGGGTTCAGATAGAGGTCATAGGAGGTCCAGCAGGGTACAGAAAGAGGTCATAGGAGGTCCAGCAGGGTACAGAAAGAGGTCGCAGTAGGTCCAGCAGGGTTCAGAAAGAGGTCATGTGAAGTCCAGCAGGGTTCAGATAGAGGTCATGTGAAGTCCAGCAGGGTTCAGAAAGAGGTCATAGGAGGTCCAGCAGGGTACAGAAAGAGGTCGCAGTAGGTCCAGCAGGGTTCAGAAAGAGGTCATGTGAAGTCCAGCAGGGTTCAGATAGAGGTCATGTGAAGTCCAGCAGGGTTCAGAAAGATGTCGTAGGAGGTCAAGCAGGGTTCAGAAAGAGGTCAGAGGAGGTTCAGCAGGGTTCAGAAAGAGGTCATAGGAGGTCCAGCAGGGTACAGAAAGAGGTCGCAGTAGGTCCAGCAGGGTTCAGAAAGAGGTCATGTGAAGTCCAGCAGGGTTCAGATAGAGGTCATGTGAAGTCCAGCAGGGTTCAGAAAGAGGTCATAGGAGGTCCAGCAGGGTACAGAAAGAGGTCGCAGTAGGTCCAGTAGGGTTCAGAAAGAGGTCATGTGAAGTCCAGCATGGTTCAAATAGAGGTCGTGTGAAGTCCAGCAGGGTTCAGATAGAGGTCATGTGAAGTTCAGCAGGGTTCAGAAAGAGGTCATTTGAAGTCCAGCAGGGTTCAGAAAAGTTGGTGCATTCATTTGTGTTCAGCTGCAATTCCGAGTACTTGTCAGAGGCCTTTGTGCGCGTGGCTCAGGAAAGTGCACGTCTGCGACAACCGGAGACCCCTTACGTTGATCACTCATTATTGCAGCACTAAAACATCTCAGTAGGAGTGATAGATAGTAGTCACATGGGCCAGTGGCGCAATGGATAACGCGTCTGACTACGAATCAGAAGATTGTAGGTTCGACTCCTACCTGGCTCAAAACTGATTTTGACTTCACTTTTAGCAATATTTAATGAAGTCGCGTGGTCGCTTTGCTTCTTCAACATATTTTCCTGAAGTCGAATTCATTGGAGTGGTAGTCCACCCCTTGGTGACGATTGAGTAACCTTGGTCACCTCTTTAAAATACAGTCGCGACCCTCACGTCAAGGATTTGGCAACAGATTACGTCATCTTCCCGTTCCAAACCTGCTTTTTTAGGTCGACTTCCTTGAGGAACAGAGAAACCCAAGGTATCACCGCCATCGGAACGAGGGTCAAGCTGGGCTCAAGTCTTTCACGAACCTGCTGGCCAGGCCCAACGTTCAAATATGGTTGGAGGAGGAATTTGTCATTTGTTCCGGCTGCCTGCGAAAGCTCGCCCATGCTTCCTGAAGTACACTGGGATCTGCAACGTCGACCAACGAAGACTGGCAGACCGTCAGTGAAAAGGCACGGTCATGTGAAGTCCAGCAGGGTTCAGATAGAGGTCATGTGAAGTCCAGCAGGGTTCAGATAGAGGTCATGTGAAGTCCAGCAGGGTTCAGAAAGATGTCGTAGGAGGTCAATCAGGGTTCAGAAAGAGGTCAGAGGAGGTTCAGCAGGGTTCAGAAAGAGGTCATAGGAGGTCCAGCAGGGTACAGAAAGAGGTCATAGGAGGTCCAGCAGGGTACAGAAAGAGGTCGCAGTAGGTCCAGCAGGGTTCAGAAAGAGGTCATGTGAAGTCCAGCAGGGTTCAGATAGAGGTCATGTGAAGTCCAGCAGGGTTCAGAAAGAGGTCATAGGAGGTCCAGCAGGGTACAGAAAGAGGTCGCAGTAGGTCCAGCAGGGTTCAGAAAGAGGTCATGTGAAGTCCAGCAGGGTTCAGATAGAGGTCATGTGAAGTCCAGCAGGGTTCAGAAAGATGTCGTAGGAGGTCAAGCAGGGTTCAGAAAGAGGTCAGAGGAGGTTCAGCAGGGTTCAGAAAGAGGTCATAGGAGGTCCAGCAGGGTACAGAAAGAGGTCGCAGTAGGTCCAGCAGGGTTCAGAAAGAGGTCATGTGAAGTCCAGCAGGGTTCAGATAGAGGTCATGTGAAGTCCAGCAGGGTTCAGAAAGAGGTCATAGGAGGTCCAGCAGGGTACAGAAAGAGGTCGCAGTAGGTCCAGTAGGGTTCAGAAAGAGGTCATGTGAAGTCCAGCATGGTTCAAATAGAGGTCGTGTGAAGTCCAGCAGGGTTCAGATAGAGGTCATGTGAAGTTCAGCAGGGTTCAGAAAGAGGTCATTTGAAGTCCAGCAGGGTTCAGAAAAGTTGGTGCATTCATTTGTGTTCAGCTGCAATTCCGAGTACTTGTCAGAGGCCTTTGTGCGCGTGGCTCAGGAACGTGCACGTCTGCGACAACCGGAGACCCCTTACGTTGATCACTCATTATTGCAGCACTAAAACATATCAGTAGGAGTGATAGCTAGTAGTCACATGGGCCAGTGGCGCAATGGATAACGCGTCTGACTACGAATTAGAAGATTGTAGGTTCGACTCCTACCTGGCTCAAAACTGATTTTGACATCACTTTTAGCAATATTTAATGAAGTCGCGTGGTCGCTTTGCTTCTTCAACATATTTTCCTGAAGTCGAATTCATTGGAGTGGTAGTCCACCCCTTGGTGACGATTGAGTAACCTTGGTCACCTCTTTAAAATACAGTCGCGACCCTCACGTCAAGGATTTGGCAACAGATTACGTCATCTTCCCGTTCCAAACCTGCTTTTTTAGGTCTACTTCCTTGAGGAACAGAGAAACCCAAGGTATCACCGCCATCGGAACGAGGGTCAAGCTGGGCTCAAGTCTTTCACGAACCTGCTGGCCAGGCCCAACGTTCAAATATGGTTGGAGGAGGAATTTGTCATTTGTTCCGGCTGCCTGCGAAAGCTCGCCCATGCTTCCTGAAGTACACTGGGATCTGCAACGTCGACCAACGAAGACTGGCAGACCGTCAGTGAAAAGGCACGGTCATGTGAAGTCCAGCAGGGTTCAGATAGAGGTCATGTGAAGTCCAGCAGGGTTCAGATAGAGGTCATGTGAAGTCCAGCAGGGTTCAGAAAGATGTCGTAGGAGGTCAATCAGGGTTCAGAAAGAGGTCAGAGGAGGTTCAGCAGGGTTCAGAAAGAGGTCATAAGAGGTCCAGCAGGGTACAGAAAGAGGTCGCAGTAGGTCCAGCAGGGTTCAGAAAGAGGTCGTAGGAGGTCAATCAGGGTTCAGAAAGAGGTCAGAGGAGGTTCAGCAGGGTTCAGAAAGAGGTCATAGGAGGTCCAGCAGGGTACAGAAAGAGGTCATAGGAGGTCCAGCAGGGTACAGAAAGAGGTCGCAGTAGGTCCAGCAGGGTTCAGAAAGAGGTCATGTGAAGTCCAGCAGGGTTCAGATAGAGGTCATGTGAAGTCCAGCAGGGTTCAGAAAGAGGTCATAGGAGGTCCAGCAGGGTACAGAAAGAGGTCGCAGTAGGTCCAGCAGGGTTCAGAAAGAGGTCATGTGAAGTCCAGCAGGGTTCAGATAGAGGTCACGTGAAGTCCAGCAGGGTTCAGAAAGATGTCGTAGGAGGTCAAGCAGGGTTCAGAAAGAGGTCAGAGGAGGTTCAGCAGGGTTCAGAAAGAGGTCATAGGAGGTCCAGCAGGGTACAGAAAGAGGTCGCAGTAGGTCCAGCAGGGTTCAGAAAGAGGTCATGTGAAGTCCAGCAGGGTTCAGATAGAGGTCATGTGAAGTCCAGCAGGGTTCAGAAAGGAGTCATGTGAAGTCCAGCAGGGTTCAGATATATGTCATGTGAAGTCCAGCAGGGTTCAGAAAAGTTGGTGCATTCATTTGTGTTCAGCTGCAATTCCGAGTACTTGTCAGAGGCCTTTGTGCGCGTGGCTCAGGAAAGTGCACGTCTGCGACAACCGGAGACCCCTTACGTTGATCACTCATTATTGCAGCACTAAAACATCTCAGTAGGAGTGATAGATAGTATTCACATGGGCCAGTGGCGCAATGGATAACGCGTCTGACTACGAATCAGAAGATTGTAGGTTCGACTCCTACCTGGCTCAAAACTGATTTTGACTTCACTTTTAGCAATATTTAATGAAGTCGCGTGGTCGCTTTGCTTCTTCAACATATTTTCCTGAAGTCGAATTCATTGGAGTGGTAGTCCACCCCTTGGTGACGATTGAGTAACCTTGGTCACCTCTTTAAAATACAGTCGCGACCCTCGCGTCAAGGATTTGGCAACAGATTACGTCATCTTCCCGTTCCAAACCTGCTTTTTTAGTCTACTTCCTTGAGGAACAGAGAAACCCAAGGTATCACCGCCATCGGAACGAGGGTCAAGCTGGGCTCAAGTCTTTCACGAACCTGCTGGCCAGGCCCAACGTTCAAATATGGTTGGAGGAGGAATTTGTCATTTGTTCCGGCTGCCTGCGAAAGCTCGCCCATGCTTCCTGAAGTACACTGGGATCTGCAACGTCGACCAACGAAGACTGGCAGACCGTCAGTGAAAAGGCACGGTCATGTGAAGTCCAGCAGGGTTCAGAAAGATGTCGTAGGAGGTCAAGCAGGGTTCAGAAAGAGGTCAGAGGAGGTTCAGCAGGGTTCAGAAAGAGGTCATAGGAGGTCCAGCAGGGTACAGAAAGAGGTCGCAGTAGGTCCAGCAGGGTTCAGAAAGAGGTCATGTGAAGTCCAGCAGGGTTCAGATAGAGGTCATGTGAAGTCCAGCAGGGTTCAGAAAGATGTCGTAGGAGGTCAATCAGGGTTCAGAAAGAGGTCAGAGGAGGTTCAGCAGGGTTCAGAAAGAGGTCATAGGAGGTCCAGCAGGGTACAGAAAGAGGTCGCAGTAGGTCCAGCAGGGTTCAGATATATGTCATGTGAAGTCCAGCATGGTTCAGATAGAGGTCGTGTGAAGTCCAGCAGGGTTCAGATAGAGGTCATGTGAAGTTCAGCAGGGTTCAGAAAGAGGTCATGTGAAGTCCAGCAGGGTTCAGAAAAGTTGGTGCATTCATTTGTGTTCAGCTGCAATTCCGAGTACTTGTCAGAGGCCTTTGTGCGCGTGGCTCAGGAAAGTGCACGTCTGCGACAACCGGAGACCCCTTACGTTGATCACTCATTATTGCAGCACTAAAACATCTCAGTAGGAGTGATAGATAGTAGTCACATGGGCCAGTGGCGCAATGGATAACGCGTCTGACTACGAATCAGAAGATTGCAGGTTCGACTCCTACCTGGCTCAAAACTGATTTTGACTTCACTTTTAGCAATATTTAATGAAGTCGCGTGGTCGCTTTGCTTCTTCAACATATTTTCCTGAAGTCGAATTCATTGGAGTGGTAGTCCACCCCTTGGTGACGATTGAGTAACCTTGGTCACCTCTTTAAAATACAGTCGCGACCCTCACGTCAAGGATTTGGCAACAGATTACGTCATCTTCCCGTTCCAAACCTGCTTTTTTAGGTCGACTTCCTTGAGGAACAGAGAAACCCAAGGTATCACCGCCATCGGAACGAGGGTCAAGCTGGGCTCAAGTCTTTCACGAACCTGCTGGCCAGGCCCAACGTTCAAATATGGTTGGAGGAGGAATTTGTCATTTGTTCCGGCTGCCTGCGAAAGCTCGCCCATGCTTCCTGAAGTACACTGGGATCTGCAACGTCGACCAACGAAGACTGGCAGACCGTCAGTGAAAAGGCACGGTCATGTGAAGTCCAGCAGGGTTCAGATAGAGGTCATGTGAAGTCCAGCAGGGTTCAGATAGAGGTCATGTGAAGTCCAGCAGGGTTCAGAAAGATGTCGTAGGAGGTCAATCAGGGTTCAGAAAGAGGTCAGAGGAGGTTCAGCAGGGTTCAGAAAGAGGTCATAGGAGGTCCAGCAGGGTACAGAAAGAGGTCATAGGAGGTCCAGCAGGGTACAGAAAGAGGTCGCAGTAGGTCCAGCAGGGTTCAGAAAGAGGTCATGTGAAGTCCAGCAGGGTTCAGATAGAGGTCATGTGAAGTCCAGCAGGGTTCAGAAAGAGGTCATAGGAGGTCCAGCAGGGTACAGAAAGAGGTCGCAGTAGGTCCAGCAGGGTTCAGAAAGAGGTCATGTGAAGTCCAGCAGGGTTCAGATAGAGGTCATGTGAAGTCCAGCAGGGTTCAGAAAGATGTCGTAGGAGGTCAAGCAGGGTTCAGAAAGAGGTCAGAGGAGGTTCAGCAGGGTTCAGAAAGAGGTCATAGGAGGTCCAGCAGGGTACAGAAAGAGGTCGCAGTAGGTCCAGCAGGGTTCAGAAAGAGGTCATGTGAAGTCCAGCAGGGTTCAGATAGAGGTCATGTGAAGTCCAGCAGGGTTCAGAAAGAGGTCATAGGAGGTCCAGCAGGGTACAGAAAGAGGTCGCAGTAGGTCCAGTAGGGTTCAGAAAGAGGTCATGTGAAGTCCAGCATGGTTCAAATAGAGGTCGTGTGAAGTCCAGCAGGGTTCAGATAGAGGTCATGTGAAGTTCAGCAGGGTTCAGAAAGAGGTCATTTGAAGTCCAGCAGGGTTCAGAAAAGTTGGTGCATTCATTTGTGTTCAGCTGCAATTCCGAGTACTTGTCAGAGGCCTTTGTGCGCGTGGCTCAGGAACGTGCACGTCTGCGACAACCGGAGACCCCTTACGTTGATCACTCATTATTGCAGCACTAAAACATATCAGTAGGAGTGATAGCTAGTAGTCACATGGGCCAGTGGCGCAATGGATAACGCGTCTGACTACGAATTAGAAGATTGTAGGTTCGACTCCTACCTGGCTCAAAACTGATTTTGACATCACTTTTAGCAATATTTAATGAAGTCGCGTGGTCGCTTTGCTTCTTCAACATATTTTCCTGAAGTCGAATTCATTGGAGTGGTAGTCCACCCCTTGGTGACGATTGAGTAACCTTGGTCACCTCTTTAAAATACAGTCGCGACCCTCACGTCAAGGATTTGGCAACAGATTACGTCATCTTCCCGTTCCAAACCTGCTTTTTTAGGTCGACTTCCTTGAGGAACAGAGAAACCCAAGGTATCACCGCCATCGGAACGAGGGTCAAGCTGGGCTCAAGTCTTTCACGAACCTGCTGGCCAGGCCCAACGTTCAAATATGGTTGGAGGAGGAATTTGTCATTTGTTCCGGCTGCCTGCGAAAGCTCGCCCATGCTTCCTGAAGTACACTGGGATCTGCAACGTCGACCAACGAAGACTGGCAGACCGTCAGTGAAAAGGCACGGTCATGTGAAGTCCAGCAGGGTTCAGATAGAGGTCATGTGAAGTCCAGCAGGGTTCAGATAGAGGTCATGTGAAGTCCAGCAGGGTTCAGAAAGATGTCGTAGGAGGTCAATCAGGGTTCAGAAAGAGGTCAGAGGAGGTTCAGCAGGGTTCAGAAAGAGGTCATAGGAGGTCCAGCAGGGTACAGAAAGAGGTCATAGGAGGTCCAGCAGGGTACAGAAAGAGGTCGCAGTAGGTCCAGCAGGGTTCAGAAAGAGGTCATGTGAAGTCCAGCAGGGTTCAGATAGAGGTCATGTGAAGTCCAGCAGGGTTCAGAAAGAGGTCATAGGAGGTCCAGCAGGGTACAGAAAGAGGTCGCAGTAGGTCCAGCAGGGTTCAGAAAGAGGTCATGTGAAGTCCAGCAGGGTTCAGATAGAGGTCATGTGAAGTCCAGCAGGGTTCAGAAAGATGTCGTAGGAGGTCAAGCAGGGTTCAGAAAGAGGTCAGAGGAGGTTCAGCAGGGTTCAGAAAGAGGTCATAGGAGGTCCAGCAGGGTACAGAAAGAGGTCGCAGTAGGTCCAGCAGGGTTCAGAAAGAGGTCATGTGAAGTCCAGCAGGGTTCAGATAGAGGTCATGTGAAGTCCAGCAGGGTTCAGAAAGAGGTCATAGGAGGTCCAGCAGGGTACAGAAAGAGGTCGCAGTAGGTCCAGTAGGGTTCAGAAAGAGGTCATGTGAAGTCCAGCATGGTTCAAATAGAGGTCGTGTGAAGTCCAGCAGGGTTCAGATAGAGGTCATGTGAAGTTCAGCAGGGTTCAGAAAGAGGTCATTTGAAGTCCAGCAGGGTTCAGAAAAGTTGGTGCATTCATTTGTGTTCAGCTGCAATTCCGAGTACTTGTCAGAGGCCTTTGTGCGCGTGGCTCAGGAACGTGCACGTCTGCGACAACCGGAGACCCCTTACGTTGATCACTCATTATTGCAGCACTAAAACATATCAGTAGGAGTGATAGCTAGTAGTCACATGGGCCAGTGGCGCAATGGATAACGCGTCTGACTACGAATTAGAAGATTGTAGGTTCGACTCCTACCTGGCTCAAAACTGATTTTGACATCACTTTTAGCAATATTTAATGAAGTCGCGTGGTCGCTTTGCTTCTTCAACATATTTTCCTGAAGTCGAATTCATTGGAGTGGTAGTCCACCCCTTGGTGACGATTGAGTAACCTTGGTCACCTCTTTAAAATACAGTCGCGACCCTCACGTCAAGGATTTGGCAACAGATTACGTCATCTTCCCGTTCCAAACCTGCTTTTTTAGGTCTACTTCCTTGAGGAACAGAGAAACCCAAGGTATCACCGCCATCGGAACGAGGGTCAAGCTGGGCTCAAGTCTTTCACGAACCTGCTGGCCAGGCCCAACGTTCAAATATGGTTGGAGGAGGAATTTGTCATTTGTTCCGGCTGCCTGCGAAAGCTCGCCCATGCTTCCTGAAGTACACTGGGATCTGCAACGTCGACCAACGAAGACTGGCAGACCGTCAGTGAAAAGGCACGGTCATGTGAAGTCCAGCAGGGTTCAGATAGAGGTCATGTGAAGTCCAGCAGGGTTCAGATAGAGGTCATGTGAAGTCCAGCAGGGTTCAGAAAGATGTCGTAGGAGGTCAATCAGGGTTCAGAAAGAGGTCAGAGGAGGTTCAGCAGGGTTCAGAAAGAGGTCATTAGAGGTCCAGCAGGGTACAGAAAGAGGTCGCAGTAGGTCCAGCAGGGTTCAGAAAGAGGTCGTAGGAGGTCAATCAGGGTTCAGAAAGAGGTCAGAGGAGGTTCAGCAGGGTTCAGAAAGAGGTCATAGGAGGTCCAGCAGGGTACAGAAAGAGGTCATAGGAGGTCCAGCAGGGTACAGAAAGAGGTCGCAGTAGGTCCAGCAGGGTTCAGAAAGAGGTCATGTGAAGTCCAGCAGGGTTCAGATAGAGGTCATGTGAAGTCCAGCAGGGTTCAGAAAGAGGTCATAGGAGGTCCAGCAGGGTACAGAAAGAGGTCGCAGTAGGTCCAGCAGGGTTCAGAAAGAGGTCATGTGAAGTCCAGCAGGGTTCAGATAGAGGTCACGTGAAGTCCAGCAGGGTTCAGAAAGATGTCGTAGGAGGTCAAGCAGGGTTCAGAAAGAGGTCAGAGGAGGTTCAGCAGGGTTCAGAAAGAGGTCATAGGAGGTCCAGCAGGGTACAGAAAGAGGTCGCAGTAGGTCCAGCAGGGTTCAGAAAGAGGTCATGTGAAGTCCAGCAGGGTTCAGATAGAGGTCATGTGAAGTCCAGCAGGGTTCAGAAAGGAGTCATGTGAAGTCCAGCAGGGTTCAGATATATGTCATGTGAAGTCCAGCAGGGTTCAGAAAAGTTGGTGCATTCATTTGTGTTCAGCTGCAATTCCGAGTACTTGTCAGAGGCCTTTGTGCGCGTGGCTCAGGAAAGTGCACGTCTGCGACAACCGGAGACCCCTTACGTTGATCACTCATTATTGCAGCACTAAAACATCTCAGTAGGAGTGATAGATAGTATTCACATGGGCCAGTGGCGCAATGGATAACGCGTCTGACTACGAATCAGAAGATTGTAGGTTCGACTCCTACCTGGCTCAAAACTGATTTTGACTTCACTTTTAGCAATATTTAATGAAGTCGCGTGGTCGCTTTGCTTCTTCAACATATTTTCCTGAAGTCGAATTCATTGGAGTGGTAGTCCACCCCTTGGTGACGATTGAGTAACCTTGGTCACCTCTTTAAAATACAGTCGCGACCCTCGCGTCAAGGATTTGGCAACAGATTACGTCATCTTCCCGTTCCAAACCTGCTTTTTTAGTCTACTTCCTTGAGGAACAGAGAAACCCAAGGTATCACCGCCATCGGAACGAGGGTCAAGCTGGGCTCAAGTCTTTCACGAACCTGCTGGCCAGGCCCAACGTTCAAATATGGTTGGAGGAGGAATTTGTCATTTGTTCCGGCTGCCTGCGAAAGCTCGCCCATGCTTCCTGAAGTACACTGGGATCTGCAACGTCGACCAACGAAGACTGGCAGACCGTCAGTGAAAAGGCACGGTCATGTGAAGTCCAGCAGGGTTCAGAAAGATGTCGTAGGAGGTCAAGCAGGGTTCAGAAAGAGGTCAGAGGAGGTTCAGCAGGGTTCAGAAAGAGGTCATAGGAGGTCCAGCAGGGTACAGAAAGAGGTCGCAGTAGGTCCAGCAGGGTTCAGAAAGAGGTCATGTGAAGTCCAGCAGGGTTCAGATAGAGGTCATGTGAAGTCCAGCAGGGTTCAGAAAGATGTCGTAGGAGGTCAATCAGGGTTCAGAAAGAGGTCAGAGGAGGTTCAGCAGGGTTCAGAAAGAGGTCATAGGAGGTCCAGCAGGGTACAGAAAGAGGTCGCAGTAGGTCCAGCAGGGTTCAGATATATGTCATGTGAAGTCCAGCATGGTTCAGATAGAGGTCGTGTGAAGTCCAGCAGGGTTCAGATAGAGGTCATGTGAAGTTCAGCAGGGTTCAGAAAGAGGTCATGTGAAGTCCAGCAGGGTTCAGAAAAGTTGGTGCATTCATTTGTGTTCAGCTGCAATTCCGAGTACTTGTCAGAGGCCTTTGTGCGCGTGGCTCAGGAAAGTGCACGTCTGCGACAACCGGAGACCCCTTACGTTGATCACTCATTATTGCAGCACTAAAACATCTCAGTAGGAGTGATAGATAGTAGTCACATGGGCCAGTGGCGCAATGGATAACGCGTCTGACTACGAATCAGAAGATTGCAGGTTCGACTCCTACCTGGCTCAAAACTGATTTTGACTTCACTTTTAGCAATATTTAATGAAGTCGCGTGGTCGCTTTGCTTCTTCAACATATTTTCCTGAAGTCGAATTCATTGGAGTGGTAGTCCACCCCTTGGTGACGATTGAGTAACCTTGGTCACCTCTTTAAAATACAGTCGCGACCCTCACGTCAAGGATTTGGCAACAGATTACGTCATCTTCCCGTTCCAAACCTGCTTTTTTAGGTCGACTTCCTTGAGGAACAGAGAAACCCAAGGTATCACCGCCATCGGAACGAGGGTCAAGCTGGGCTCAAGTCTTTCACGAACCTGCTGGCCAGGCCCAACGTTCAAATATGGTTGGAGGAGGAATTTGTCATTTGTTCCGGCTGCCTGCGAAAGCTCGCCCATGCTTCCTGAAGTACACTGGGATCTGCAACGTCGACCAACGAAGACTGGCAGACCGTCAGTGAAAAGGCACGGTCATGTGAAGTCCAGCAGGGTTCAGATAGAGGTCATGTGAAGTCCAGCAGGGTTCAGATAGAGGTCATGTGAAGTCCAGCAGGGTTCAGAAAGATGTCGTAGGAGGTCAATCAGGGTTCAGAAAGAGGTCAGAGGAGGTTCAGCAGGGTTCAGAAAGAGGTCATAGGAGGTCCAGCAGGGTACAGAAAGAGGTCATAGGAGGTCCAGCAGGGTACAGAAAGAGGTCGCAGTAGGTCCAGCAGGGTTCAGAAAGAGGTCATGTGAAGTCCAGCAGGGTTCAGATAGAGGTCATGTGAAGTCCAGCAGGGTTCAGAAAGAGGTCATAGGAGGTCCAGCAGGGTACAGAAAGAGGTCGCAGTAGGTCCAGCAGGGTTCAGAAAGAGGTCATGTGAAGTCCAGCAGGGTTCAGATAGAGGTCATGTGAAGTCCAGCAGGGTTCAGAAAGATGTCGTAGGAGGTCAAGCAGGGTTCAGAAAGAGGTCAGAGGAGGTTCAGCAGGGTTCAGAAAGAGGTCATAGGAGGTCCAGCAGGGTACAGAAAGAGGTCGCAGTAGGTCCAGCAGGGTTCAGAAAGAGGTCATGTGAAGTCCAGCAGGGTTCAGATAGAGGTCATGTGAAGTCCAGCAGGGTTCAGAAAGAGGTCATAGGAGGTCCAGCAGGGTACAGAAAGAGGTCGCAGTAGGTCCAGTAGGGTTCAGAAAGAGGTCATGTGAAGTCCAGCATGGTTCAAATAGAGGTCGTGTGAAGTCCAGCAGGGTTCAGATAGAGGTCATGTGAAGTTCAGCAGGGTTCAGAAAGAGGTCATTTGAAGTCCAGCAGGGTTCAGAAAAGTTGGTGCATTCATTTGTGTTCAGCTGCAATTCCGAGTACTTGTCAGAGGCCTTTGTGCGCGTGGCTCAGGAACGTGCACGTCTGCGACAACCGGAGACCCCTTACGTTGATCACTCATTATTGCAGCACTAAAACATATCAGTAGGAGTGATAGCTAGTAGTCACATGGGCCAGTGGCGCAATGGATAACGCGTCTGACTACGAATTAGAAGATTGTAGGTTCGACTCCTACCTGGCTCAAAACTGATTTTGACATCACTTTTAGCAATATTTAATGAAGTCGCGTGGTCGCTTTGCTTCTTCAACATATTTTCCTGAAGTCGAATTCATTGGAGTGGTAGTCCACCCCTTGGTGACGATTGAGTAACCTTGGTCACCTCTTTAAAATACAGTCGCGACCCTCACGTCAAGGATTTGGCAACAGATTACGTCATCTTCCCGTTCCAAACCTGCTTTTTTAGGTCTACTTCCTTGAGGAACAGAGAAACCCAAGGTATCACCGCCATCGGAACGAGGGTCAAGCTGGGCTCAAGTCTTTCACGAACCTGCTGGCCAGGCCCAACTTTCAAATATGGTTGGAGGAGGAATTTGTCATTTGTTCCGGCTGCCTGCGAAAGCTCGCCCATGCTTCCTGAAGTACACTGGGATCTGCAACGTCGACCAACGAAGACTGGCAGACCGTCAGTGAAAAGGCACGGTCATGTGAAGTCCAGCAGGGTTCAGATAGAGGTCATGTGAAGTCCAGCAGGGTTCAGATAGAGGTCATGTGAAGTCCAGCAGGGTTCAGAAAGATGTCGTAGGAGGTCAATCAGGGTTCAGAAAGAGGTCAGAGGAGGTTCAGCAGGGTTCAGAAAGAGGTCATAAGAGGTCCAGCAGGGTACAGAAAGAGGTCGCAGTAGGTCCAGCAGGGTTCAGAAAGAGGTCATGTGAAGTCCAGCAGGGTTCAGATAGAGGTCATGTGAAGTCCAGCAGGGTTCAGAAAGGAGTCATGTGAAGTCCAGCAGGGTTCAGATATATGTCATGTGAAGTCCAGCAGGGTTCAGAAAAGTTGGTGCATTCATTTGTGTTCAGCTGCAATTCCGAGTACTTGTCAGAGGCCTTTGTGCGCGTGGCTCAGGAAAGTGCACGTCTGCGACAACCGGAGACCCCTTACGTTGATCACTCATTATTGCAGCACTAAAACATCTCAGTAGGAGTGATAGATAGTAGTCACATGGGCCAGTGGCGCAATGGATAACGCGTCTGACTACGAATCAGAAGATTGTAGGTTCGACTCCTACCTGGCTCAAAACTGATTTTGACTTCACTTTTAGCAATATTTAATGAAGTCGCGTGGTCGCTTTGCTTCTTCAACATATTTTCCTGAAGTCGAATTCATTGGAGTGGTAGTCCACCCCTTGGTGACGATTGAGTAACCTTGGTCACCTCTTTAAAATACAGTCGCGACCCTCGCGTCAAGGATTTGGCAACAGATTACGTCATCCTCCCGTTCCAAACCTGCTTTTTTAGTCTACTTCCTTGAGGAACAGAGAAACCCAAGGTATCACCGCCATCGGAACGAGGGTCAAGCTGGGCTCAAGTCTTTCACGAACCTGCTGGCCAGGCCCAACGTTCAAATATGGTTGGAGGAGGAATTTGTCATTTGTTCCGGCTGCCTGCGAAAGCTCGCCCATGCTTCCTGAAGTACACTGGGATCTGCAACGTCGACCAACGAAGACTGGCAGACCGTCAGTGAAAAGGCACGGTCATGTGAAGTCCAGCAGGGTTCAGAAAGATGTCGTAGGAGGTCAAGCAGGGTTCAGAAAGAGGTCAGAGGAGGTTCAGCAGGGTTCAGAAAGAGGTCATAGGAGGTCCAGCAGGGTACAGAAAGAGGTCGCAGTAGGTCCAGCAGGGTTCAGAAAGAGGTCATGTGAAGTCCAGCAGGGTTCAGATAGAGGTCATGTGAAGTCCAGCAGGGTTCAGAAAGATGTCGTAGGAGGTCAATCAGGGTTCAGAAAGAGGTCAGAGGAGGTTCAGCAGGGTTCAGAAAGAGGTCATAGGAGGTCCAGCAGGGTACAGAAAGAGGTCGCAGTAGGTCCAGCAGGGTTCAGATATATGTCATGTGAAGTCCAGCATGGTTCAGATAGAGGTCGTGTGAAGTCCAGCAGGGTTCAGATAGAGGTCATGTGAAGTTCAGCAGGGTTCAGAAAGAGGTCATGTGAAGTCCAGCAGGGTTCAGAAAAGTTGGTGCATTCATTTGTGTTCAGCTGCAATTCCGAGTACTTGTCAGAGGCCTTTGTGCGCGTGGCTCAGGAAAGTGCACGTCTGCGACAACCGGAGACCCCTTACGTTGATCACTCATTATTGCAGCACTAAAACATCTCAGTAGGAGTGATAGATAGTAGTCACATGGGCCAGTGGCGCAATGGATAACGCGTCTGACTACGAATCAGAAGATTGTAGGTTCGACTCCTACCTGGCTCAAAACTGATTTTGACTTCACTTTTAGCAATATTTAATGAAGTCGCGTGGTCGCTTTGCTTCTTCAACATATTTTCCTGAAGTCGAATTCATTGGAGTGGTAGTCCACCCCTTGGTGACGATTGAGTAACCTTGGTCACCTCTTTAAAATACAGTCGCGACCCTCACGTCAAGGATTTGGCAACAGATTACGTCATCTTCCCGTTCCAAACCTGCTTTTTTAGGTCGACTTCCTTGAGGAACAGAGAAACCCAAGGTATCACCGCCATCGGAACGAGGGTCAAGCTGGGCTCAAGTCTTTCACGAACCTGCTGGCCAGGCCCAACGTTCAAATATGGTTGGAGGAGGAATTTGTCATTTGTTCCGGCTGCCTGCGAAAGCTCGCCCATGCTTCCTGAAGTACACTGGGATCTGCAACGTCGACCAACGAAGACTGGCAGACCGTCAGTGAAAAGGCACGGTCATGTGAAGTCCAGCAGGGTTCAGATAGAGGTCATGTGAAGTCCAGCAGGGTTCAGATAGAGGTCATGTGAAGTCCAGCAGGGTTCAGAAAGATGTCGTAGGAGGTCAATCAGGGTTCAGAAAGAGGTCAGAGGAGGTTCAGCAGGGTTCAGAAAGAGGTCATAAGAGGTCCAGCAGGGTACAGAAAGAGGTCGCAGTAGGTCCAGCAGGGTTCAGAAAGAGGTCATGTGAAGTCCAGCAGGGTTCAGATAGAGGTCATGTGAAGTCCAGCAGGGTTCAGAAAGGAGTCATGTGAAGTCCAGCAGGGTTCAGATATATGTCATGTGAAGTCCAGCAGGGTTCAGAAAAGTTGGTGCATTCATTTGTGTTCAGCTGCAATTCCGAGTACTTGTCAGAGGCCTTTGTGCGCGTGGCTCAGGAAAGTGCACGTCTGCGACAACCTGAGACCCCTTACGTTGATCACTCATTATTGCAGCACTAAAACATCTCAGTAGGAGGGATAGATAGTAGTCACATGGGCCAGTGGCGCAATGGATAACGCGTCTGACTACGAATCAGAAGATTGTAGGTTCGACTCCTACCTGGCTCAAAACTGATTTTGACTTCACTTTTAGCAATATTTAATGAAGTCGCGTGGTCGCTTTGCTTCTTCAACTTTTTTTCCTGAAGTCGAATTCATTGGAGTGGTAGTCCACCCCTTGGTGACGATTGAGTAACCTTGGTCACCTCTTTAAAATACAGTCGCGACCCTCGCGTCAAGGATTTGGCAACAGATTACGTCATCTTCCCGTTCCAAACCTGCTTTTTTAGTCTACTTCCTTGAGGAACAGAGAAACCCAAGGTATCACCGCCATCGGAACGAGGGTCAAGCTGGGCTCAAGTCTTTCACGAACCTGCTGGCCATGCCCAACGTTCAAATATGGTTGGAGGAGGAATTTGTCATTTGTTCCGGCTGCCTGCGAAAGCTCGCCCATGCTTCCTGAAGTACACTGGGATCTGCAACGTCGACCAACGAAGACTGGCAGACCGTCAGTGAAAAGGCACGGTCATGTGAAGTCCAGCAGGGTTCAGAAAGATGTCGTAGGAGGTCAAGCAGGGTTCAGAAAGAGGTCAGAGGAGGTTCAGCAGGGTTCAGAAAGAGGTCATGTGAAGTCCAGCAGGGTTCAGAAAAGTTGGTGCATTCATTTGTGTTCAGCTGCAATTCCGAGTACTTGTCAGAGGCCTTTGTGCGCGTGGCTCAGGAACGTGCACGTCTGCGACAACCGGAGACCCCTTACGTTGATCACTCATTATTGCAGCACTAAAACATATCAGTAGGAGTGATAGCTAGTAGTCACATGGGCCAGTGGCGCAATGGATAACGCGTCTGACTACGAATTAGAAGATTGTAGGTTCGACTCCTACCTGGCTCAAAACTGATTTTGACATCACTTTTAGCAATATTTAATGAAGTCGCGTGGTCGCTTTGCTTCTTCAACATATTTTCCTGAATTCGAATTCATTGGAGTGGTAGTCCACCCCTTGGTGACGATTGAGTAACCTTGGTCACCTATTTAAAATACAGTCGCGACCCTCACGTCAAGGATTTGGCAACAGATTACGTCATCTTCCCGTTCCAAACCTGCTTTTTTAGGTCTACTTCCTTGAGGAACAGAGAAACCCAAGGTATCACCGCCATCGGAACGAGGGTCAAGCTGGGCTCAAGTCTTTCACGAACCTGCTGGCCAGGCCCAACGTTCAAATATGGTTGGAGGAGGAATTTGTCATTTGTTCCGGCTGCCTGCGAAAGCTCGCCCATGCTTCCTGAAGTACACTGGGATCTGCAACGTCGACCAACGAAGACTGGCAGACCGTCAGTGAAAAGGCACGGTCATGTGAAGTCCAGCAGGGTTCAGATAGAGGTCATGTGAAGTCCAGCAGGGTTCAGATAGAGGTCATGTGAAGTCCAGCAGGGTTCAGAAAGATGTCGTAGGAGGTCAATCAGGGTTCAGAAAGAGGTCAGAGGAGGTTCAGCAGGGTTCAGAAAGAGGTCATAAGAGGTCCAGCAGGGTACAGAAAGAGGTCGCAGTAGGTCCAGCAGGGTTCAGAAAGAGGTCATGTGAAGTCCAGCAGGGTTCAGATAGAGGTCATGTGAAGTCCAGCAGGGTTCAGAAAGGAGTCATGTGAAGTCCAGCAGGGTTCAGATATATGTCATGTGAAGTCCAGCAGGGTTCAGAAAAGTTGGTGCATTCATTTGTGTTCAGCTGCAATTCCGAGTACTTGTCAGAGGCCTTTGTGCGCGTGGCTCAGGAAAGTGCACGTCTGCGACAACCGGAGACCCCTTACGTTGATCACTCATTATTGCAGCACTAAAACATCTCAGTAGGAGTGATAGATAGTAGTCACATGGGCCAGTGGCGCAATGGATAACGCGTCTGACTACGAATCAGAAGATTGTAGGTTCGACTCCTACCTGGCTCAAAACTGATTTTGACTTCACTTTTAGCAATATTTAATGAAGTCGCGTGGTCGCTTTGCTTCTTCAACATATTTTCCTGAAGTCGAATTCATTGGAGTGGTAGTCCACCCCTTGGTGACGATTGAGTAACCTTGGTCACCTCTTTAAAATACAGTCGCGACCCTCGCGTCAAGGATTTGGCAACAGATTACGTCATCTTCCCGTTCCAAACCTGCTTTTTTAGTCTACTTCCTTGAGGAACAGAGAAACCCAAGGTATCACCGCCATCGGAACGAGGGTCAAGCTGGGCTCAAGTCTTTCACGAACCTGCTGGCCAGGCCCAACGTTCAAATATGGTTGGAGGAGGAATTTGTCATTTGTTCCGGCTGCCTGCGAAAGCTCGCCCATGCTTCCTGAAGTACACTGGGATCTGCAACGTCGACCAACGAAGACTGGCAGACCGTCAGTGAAAAGGCACGGTCATGTGAAGTCCAGCAGGGTTCAGAAAGATGTCGTAGGAGGTCAAGCAGGGTTCAGAAAGAGGTCAGAGGAGGTTCAGCAGGGTTCAGAAAGAGGTCATAGGAGGTCCAGCAGGGTACAGAAAGAGGTCGCAGTAGGTCCAGCAGGGTTCAGAAAGAGGTCATGTGAAGTCCAGCAGGGTTCAGATAGAGGTCATGTGAAGTCCAGCAGGGTTCAGAAAGATGTCGTAGGAGGTCAATCAGGGTTCAGAAAGAGGTCAGAGGAGGTTCAGCAGGGTTCAGAAAGAGGTCATAGGAGGTCCAGCAGGGTACAGAAAGAGGTCGCAGTAGGTCCAGCAGGGTTCAGATATATGTCATGTGAAGTCCAGCATGGTTCAGATAGAGGTCGTGTGAAGTCCAGCAGGGTTCAGATAGAGGTCATGTGAAGTTCAGCAGGGTTCAGAAAGAGGTCATGTGAAGTCCAGCAGGGTTCAGAAAAGTTGGTGCATTCATTTGTGTTCAGCTGCAATTCCGAGTACTTGTCAGAGGCCTTTGTGCGCGTGGCTCAGGAAAGTGCACGTCTGCGACAACCGGAGACCCCTTACGTTGATCACTCATTATTGCAGCACTAAAACATCTCAGTAGGAGTGATAGATAGTAGTCACATGGGCCAGTGGCGCAATGGATAACGCGTCTGACTACGAATCAGATGATTGTAGGTTCGACTCCTACCTGGCTCAAAACTGATTTTGACTTCACTTTTAGCAATATTTAATGAAGTCGCGTGGTCGCTTTGCTTCTTCAACATATTTTCCTGAAGTCGAATTCATTGGAGTGGTAGTCCACCCCTTGGTGACGATTGAGTAACCTTGGTCACCTCTTTAAAATACAGTCGCGACCCTCACGTCAAGGATTTGGCAACAGATTACGTCATCTTCCCGTTCCAAACCTGCTTTTTTAGGTCTACTTCCTTGAGGAACAGAGAAACCCAAGGTATCACCGCCATCGGAACGAGGGTCAAGCTGGGCTCAAGTCTTTCACGAACCTGCTGGCCAGGCCCAACGTTCAAATATGGTTGGAGGAGGAATTTGTCATTTGTTCCGGCTGCCTGCGAAAGCTCGCCCATGCTTCCTGAAGTGCACTGGGATCTGCAACGTCGACCAACGAAGACTGGCAGACCGTCAGTGAAAAGGCACGGTCATGTGAAGTCCAGCAGGGTTCAGATAGAGGTCATGTGAAGTCCAGCAGGGTTCAGATAGAGGTCATGTGAAGTCCAGCAGGGTTCAGAAAGATGTCGTAGGAGGTCAATCAGGGTTCAGAAAGAGGTCAGAGGAGGTTCAGCAGGGTTCAGAAAGAGGTCATAAGAGGTCCAGCAGGGTACAGAAAGAGGTCGCAGTAGGTCCAGCAGGGTTCAGAAAGAGGTCATGTGAAGTCCAGCAGGGTTCAGATAGAGGTCATGTGAAGTCCAGCAGGGTTCAGAAAGGAGTCATGTGAAGTCCAGCAGGGTTCAGATATATGTCATGTGAAGTCCAGCAGGGTTCAGAAAAGTTGGTGCATTCATTTGTGTTCAGCTGCAATTCCGAGTACTTGTCAGAGGCCTTTGTGCGCGTGGCTCAGGAAAGTGCACGTCTGCGACAACCGGAGACCCCTTACGTTGATCACTCATTATTGCAGCACTAAAACATCTCAGTAGGAGTGATAGATAGTAGTCACATGGGCCAGTGGCGCAATGGATAACGCGTCTGACTACGAATCAGAAGATTGTAGGTTCGACTCCTACCTGGCTCAAAACTGATTTTGACTTCACTTTTAGCAATATTTAATGAAGTCGCGTGGTCGCTTTGCTTCTTCAACATATTTTCCTGAAGTCGAATTCATTGGAGTGGTAGTCCACCCCTTGGTGACGATTGAGTAACCTTGGTCACCTCTTTAAAATACAGTCGCGACCCTCGCGTCAAGGATTTGGCAACAGATTACGTCATCTTCCCGTTCCAAACCTGCTTTTTTAGTCTACTTCCTTGAGGAACAGAGAAACCCAAGGTATCACCGCCATCGGAACGAGGGTCAAGCTGGGCTCAAGTCTTTCACGAACCTGCTGGCCAGGCCCAACGTTCAAATATGGTTGGAGGAGGAATTTGTCATTTGTTCCGGCTGCCTGCGAAAGCTCGCCCATGCTTCCTGAAGTACACTGGGATCTGCAACGTCGACCAACGAAGACTGGCAGACCGTCAGTGAAAAGGCACGGTCATGTGAAGTCCAGCAGGGTTCAGAAAGATGTCGTAGGAGGTCAAGCAGGGTTCAAAAAGAGGTCAGAGGAGGTTCAGCAGGGTTCAGAAAGAGGTCATAGGAGGTCCAGCAGGGTACAGAAAGAGGTCGCAGTAGGTCCAGCAGGGTTCAGAAAGAGGTCATGTGAAGTCCAGCAGGGTTCAGATAGAGGTCATGTGAAGTCCAGCAGGGTTCAGAAAGATGTCGTAGGAGGTCAATCAGGGTTCAGAAAGAGGTCAGAGGAGGTTCAGCAGGGTTCAGAAAGAGGTCATAGGAGGTCCAGCAGGGTACAGAAAGAGGTCGCAGTAGGTCCAGCAGGGTTCAGATATATGTCATGTGAAGTCCAGCATGGTTCAGATAGAGGTCGTGTGAAGTCCAGCAGGGTTCAGATAGAGGTCATGTGAAGTTCAGCAGGGTTCAGAAAGAGGTCATGTGAAGTCCAGCAGGGTTCAGAAAAGTTGGTGCATTCATTTGTGTTCAGCTGCAATTCCGAGTACTTGTCAGAGGCCTTTGTGCGCGTGGCTCAGGAAAGTGCACGTCTGCGACAACCGGAGACCCCTTACGTTGATCACTCATTATTGCAGCACTAAAACATATCAGTAGGAGTGATAGCTAGTAGCCACATGGGCCAGTGGCGCAATGGATAACGCGTCTGACTACGAATCAGAAGATTGTAGGTTCGACTCCTACCTGGCTCAAAACTTATTTTGAGTTCACTTTTAGCAATATTTAATGAAGTCGCGTGGTCGCTTTGCTTCCTCAACATATTTTCCTGAAGTCGAATTCATTGGAGTGGTAGTCCACCCCTTGGTGACGATTGAGTAACCTTGGTCACCTCTTTAAAATACAGTCGCGACCCTCGCGTCAAGGATTTGGCAACAGATTACGTCATCTTCCCGTTCCAAACCTGCTTTTTTAGTTCTACTTCCTTGAGGAACAGAGAAACCCAAGGTATCACCGCCATCGGAACGAGGGTCAAGCTGGCCTCAAGTCTTTCACGAACCTGCTGGCCAGGCCCAACGTTCAAATATGGTTGGAGGAGGAATTTGTCATTTGTTCCGGCTGCCTGCGAAAGCTCGCCCATGCTTCCTGAAGTACACTGGGATCTGCAACGTCGACCAACGAAGACTGGCAGACCGTCAGTGAAAAGGCACGGTCATGTGAAGTCCAGCAGGGTTCAGAAAGATGTCGTAGGAGGTCAAGCAGGGTTCAGAAAGAGGTCAGAGGAGGTTCAGCAGGGTTCAGAAAGAGGTCATAGGAGGTCCAGCAGGGTACAGAAAGAGGTCGCAGTAGGTCCAGCAGGGTTCAGAAAGAGGTCATGTGAGGTCCAGCAGGGTTCAGATAGAGGTCATGTGAAGTCCAGCAGGGTTCAGATAGAGGTCATGTGAAGTCCAGCAGGGTTCAGAAAGATGTCGTAGGAGGTCAATCAGGGTTCAGAAAGAGGTCAGAGGAGGTTCAGCAGGGTTCAGAAAGAGGTCATAGGAGGTCCAGCAGGGTACAGAAAGAGGTCGCAGTAGGTCCAGCAGGGTTCAGAAAGAGGTCATGTGAAGTCCAGCAGGGTTCAGATAGAGGTCATGTGAAGTCTAGCAGGGTTCAGAAAGGAGTCATGTGAAGTCCAGCAGGGTTCAGATATATGTCATGTGAAGTCCAGCAGGGTTCAGAAAAGTTGGTGCATTCATTTGTGTTCAGCTGCAATTCCGAGTACTTGTCAGAGGCCTTTGTGCGCGTGCCTCAGGAAAGTGCACGTCTGCGACAACCGGAGACCCCTTACGTTGATCACTCATTATTGCAGCACTAAAACATATCAGTAGGAGTGATAGCTAGTAGTCACATGGGCCAGTGGCGCAATGGATAACGCGTCTGACTACGAATCAGAAGATTGAAAGTTCGACTCCTACCTGGCTCAGAACTGATTTTGACTTCACTTTTAGCAATATTTAATGAAGTCGCGTGGTCGCTTTGCTTCTTCAACATATTTTCCTGAAGTCGAATTCATTGGAGTGGTAGTCCACCCCTTGGTGACGATTGAGTAACCTTGGTCACCTCTTTAAAATACAGTCGCGACCCTCGCGTCAAGGATTTGGCAACAGATTACGTCATCTTCCCGTTCCAAACCTGCTTTTTTAGTTCTACTTCCTTGAGGAACAGAGAAACCCAAGGTATCACCGCCATCGGAACGAGGGTCAGGCTGGGCTCAAGTCTTTCACGAACCTGCTGGCCAGGCCCAACGTTCAAATATGGTTGGAGGAGGAATTTATCATTTGTTCCGGCTGCCTGCGAAAGCTCGCCCATGCTTCCTGAAGTACACTGGGATCTGCAACGTCGACCAACGAAGACTGGCAGACCGTCAGTGAAAAGGCACGGTCATGTGAAGTCCAGCAGGGTTCAGATAGAGGTCATGTGAAGTCCAGCAGGGTTCAGATAGAGGTCATGTGAAGTCCAGCAGGGTTCAGAAAGATGTCGTAGGAGGTCAATCAGGGTTCAGAAAGAGGTCAGAGGAGGTTCAGCAGGGTTCAGAAAGAGGTCATAAGAGGTCCAGCAGGGTACAGAAAGAGGTCGCAGTAGGTCCAGCAGGGTTCAGAAAGAGGTCATGTGAAGTCCAGCAGGGTTCAGATAGAGGTCATGTGAAGTCCAGCAGGGTTCAGATAGAGGTCATGTGAAGTCCAGCAGGGTTCAGAAAGATGTCGTAGGAGGTCAAGCAGGGTTCAGAAAGAGGTCAGAGGAGTTTCAGCAGGGTTCAGAAGGAGGTCATAGGAGGTCCAGCAGGGTACAGAAAGAGGTCGCAGTAGGTCCAGCAGGGTTCAGAAAGAGGTCATGTGAAGTCCAGCAGGTTCAGATAGAGGTCATGTGAAGTCCAGCAGGGTTCAGAAAGGAGTCATGTGAAGTCCAGCAGGGTTCAGATATATGTCATGTGAAGTCCAGCATGGTTCAGATAGAGGTCGTGTGAAGTCCAGCAGGGTTCAGATAGAGGTCATGTGCAGTTCAGCAGGGTTCAGAAAGAGGTCATGTGAAGTCCAGCAGGGTTCAGAAAAGTTGGTGCATTCATTTGTGTTCAGCTGCAATTCCGAGTACTTGTCAGAGGCCTTTGTGCGCGTGGCTCAGGAACGTGCACGTCTGCGACAACCGGAGACCCCTAACGTTGATCACTCATTATTGCAGCACTAAAACATATCAGTAGGAGTGGTAGCTAGCAGTCACATGGGCCAGTGGCGCAATGGATAACGCGTCTGACTACGAATCAGAAGATTGTAGGTTCGACTCCTACCTGGCTCAAAACTGATTTTGACTTCACTTTTAGCAATATTTAATGAAGTCGCGTGGTCGCTTTGCTTCTTCAACATATTTTCCTGAAGTCGAATTCATTGGAGTGGTAGTCCACCCCTTGGTGACGATTGAGTAACCTTGGTCACCTTTTTAAAATACAGTCGCGACCCTCGCGTCAAGGATTTGGCAACAGATTACGTCATCTTCCCGTTCCAAACCTGCTTTTTTAGTTCTACTTCCTTGTGGAACAGAGAAACCCAAGGTATCACCGCCATCGGAACGAGGGTCAAGCTGGGCTCAAGTCTTTCACGAACCTGCTGGCCAGGCCCAACGTTCAAATATGGTTGGAGGAGGAATTTGTCATTTGTTCCGGCTGCCTGCGAAAGCTCGCCCATGCTTCGTGAAGTACACTGGTATCTGCAATGTCGACCAACGAAGACTGGCAGACCGTCAGTGAAAAGGCACTGTCATGTGAAGTCCAGCAGGGTTCAGAAAGATGTCGTAGGAGGTCAAGCAGGGTTCAGAAAGAGGTCAGAGGAGGTTCAGCAGGGTTCAGAAAGAGGTCATAGGAGGTCCAGCAGGGTACAGAAAGAGGTCGCAGTAGGTCCAGCAGGGTTCAGAAAGAGGTCATAGGAGGTCCAGCAGGGTACAGAAAGAGGTCGCAGTAGGTCCAGCAGGGTTCAGAAAGAGGTCATGTGAAGTCCAGCAGGGTTCAGAAAGATGTCGTAGGAGGTCAAGCAGGGTTCAGAAAGAGGTCAGAGGAGGTTCACCAGGGTTCAGAAAGAGGTCATAGGAGGTCCAGCAGGGTACAGAAAGAGGTCATAGGAGGTCCAGCAGGGTACAGAAAGAGGTCGCAGTAGGTCCAGCAGGGTTCAGAAAGAGGTCATGTGAAGTCCAGCAGGGTTCAGATAGAGGTCATGTGAAGTCCAGCAGGGTTCAGATAGAGGTCATGTGAAGTCCAGCAGGGTTCAGAAAGATGTCGTAGGAGGTCAATCAGGGTTCAGAAAGAGGTCAGAGGAGGTTCAGCAGGGTTCAGAAAGAGGTCATAGGAGGTCCAGCAGGGTACAGAAAGAGGTCATAGGAGGTCCAGCAGGGTACAGAAAGAGGTCGCAGTAGGTCCAGCATGGTTCAGAGAGAGGTCATGTGAAGTCCAGCAGGGTTCAGATCGAGGTCATGTGAAGTCCAGCAGGGTTCAGAAAGAGGTCATAGGAGGTCCAGCAGGGTACAGAAAGAGGTCGCAGTAGGTCCAGCAGGGTTCAGAAAGAGGTCATGTGAAGTCCAGCAGGGTTCAGATAGAGGTCATGTGAAGTCCAGCAGGGTTCAGAAAGATGTCGTAGGAGGTCAAGCAGGGTTCAGAAAGAGGTCAGAGGAGGTTCAGCAGGGTTCAGAAAGAGGTCATAGGAGGTCCAGCAGGGTACAGAAAGAGGTCGCAGTAGGTCCAGCAGGGTTCAGAAAGAGGTCATGTGAAGTCCAGCAGGGTTCAGATAGAGGTCATGTGAAGTCCAGCAGGGTTCAGAAAGAGGTCATAGGAGGTCCAGCAGGGTACAGAAAGAGGTCGCAGTAGGTCCAGTAGGGTTCAGAAAGAGGTCATGTGAAGTCCAGCATGGTTCAGATAGAGGTCGTGTGAAGTCCAGCAGGGTTCAGATAGAGGTCATGTGAAGTTCAGCAGGGTTCAGAAAGAGGTCATGTGAAGTCCAGCAGGGTTCAGAAAAGTTGGTGCATTCATTTGTGTTCAGCTGCAATTCCGAGTACTTGTCAGAGGCCTTTGTGCGCGTGGCTCAGGAACGTGTCTCGGTCGAAGACCTCAAGGGAAGGAAGAAGAAGAAGAATCAGAGCAAAAATGTTTAATAGAATCGATTATACACACACGTGTGGAGCGAGGCTCGAGAATGTACCGCCTAACACGCAGCGGACAATTCCTCAAGACACTCGCTGAAAAATAAGTGGAAAGGCATTTCATTTATAGCAAAATATTAGACAAGAATCTGCGCTAAAGACATAGCAATACAAGGCCATAAGGACAACATCTCCCATTGTCCCGTCCTATAGAAGGTCAAATTTAGACAACAAGATGTAAGCATACTGATAGGCTACGCTTTTTTTGGCTATCTATCTAAACATATCAGACCCGAGCGCAGGCCGAAGTAAATATTCTTATACACTAGGCTAAATGGTAGATGAAGATTGGATACGTCCTTGGTTTAGGAGACATACTAAACACTACGAAGATATATAATTAATTATTCCCGTTGTGAAGGAGGCGTTTGGATGACATCTTTTTCCTGTACGTGGGTCGAGAGCATTTTATCTACTGTTTGGCACATTCATTCAAGGACTAATTTACTAGGCTAAGGATCCACCCTGCACGTTGAGCCTCGAAACCACATTTTGTCCACTCACCTCTGTCTGCAGTTGAGTTCAAATCAGTTTTCAGAAGCACGATATATAATTTCAGATGTTATGATCAATTGAGTCATGGGGCTAAAACCCTAATGGCTGACACGTGCACGTCTGCGACAACCGGAGACCCCTTACGTTGATCACTCATTATTGCAGCACTAAAACATATCAGTAGGAGTGATAGCTAGTAGTCACATGGGCCAGTGGCGCAATGGATAACGCGTCTGACTACGAATTAGAAGATTGTAGGTTCGACTCCTACCTGGCTCAAAACTGATTTTGACATCACTTTTAGCAATATTTAATGAAGTCGCGTGGTCGCTTTGCTTCTTCAACATATTTTCCTGAAGTCGAATTCATTGGAGTGGTAGTCCACCCCTTGGTGACGATTGAGTAACCTTGGTCACCTCTTTAAAATACAGTCGCGACCCTCACGTCAAGGATTTGGCAACAGATTACGTCATCTTCCCGTTCCAAACCTGCTTTTTTAGGTCTACTTCCTTGAGGAACAGAGAAACCCAAGGTATCACCGCCATCGGAACGAGGGTCAAGCTGGGCTCAAGTCTTTCACGAACCTGCTGGCCAGGCCCAACGTTCAAATATGGTTGGAGGAGGAATTTGTCATTTGTTCCGGCTGCCTGCGAAAGCTCGCCCATGCTTCCTGAAGTACACTGGGATCTGCAACGTCGACCAACGAAGACTGGCAGACCGTCAGTGAAAAGGCACGGTCATGTGAAGTCCAGCAGGGTTCAGATAGAGGTCATGTGAAGTCCAGCAGGGTTCAGATAGAGGTCATGTGAAGTCCAGCAGGGTTCAGAAAGATGTCGTAGGAGGTCAATCAGGGTTCAGAAAGAGGTCAGAGGAGGTTCAGCAGGGTTCAGAAAGAGGTCATAAGAGGTCCAGCAGGGTACAGAAAGAGGTCGCAGTAGGTCCAGCAGGGTTCAGAAAGAGGTCATGTGAAGTCCAGCAGGGTTCAGATAGAGGTCATGTGAAGTCCAGCAGGGTTCAGAAAGGAGTCATGTGAAGTCCAGCAGGGTTCAGATATATGTCATGTGAAGTCCAGCAGGGTTCAGAAAAGTTGGTGCATTCATTTGTGTTCAGCTGCAATTCCGAGTACTTGTCAGAGGCCTTTGTGCGCGTGGCTCAGGAAAGTGCACGTCTGCGACAACCGGAGACCCCTTACGTTGATCACTCATTATTGCAGCACTAAAACATCTCAGTAGGAGTGATAGATAGTAGTCACATGGGCCAGTGGCGCAATGGATAACGCGTCTGACTACGAATCAGAAGATTGTAGGTTCGACTCCTTCCTGGCTCAAAACTGATTTTGACTTCACTTTTAGCAATATTTAATGAAGTCGCGTGGTCGCTTTGCTTCTTCAACATATTTTCCTGAAGTCGAATTCATTGGAGTGGTAGTCCACCCCTTGGTGACGATTGAGTAACCTTGGTCACCTCTTTAAAATACAGTCGCGACCCTCGCGTCAAGGATTTGGCAACAGATTACGTCATCTTCCCGTTCCAAACCTGCTTTTTTAGTCTACTTCCTTGAGGAACAGAGAAACCCAAGGTATCACCGCCATCGGAACGAGGGTCAAGCTGGGCTCAAGTCTTTCACGAACCTGCTGGCCAGGCCCAACGTTCAAATATGGTTGGAGGAGGAATTTGTCATTTGTTCCGGCTGCCTGCGAAAGCTCGCCCATGCTTCCTGAAGTACACTGGGATCTGCAACGTCGACCAACGAAGACTGGCAGACCGTCAGTGAAAAGGCACGGTCATGTGAAGTCCAGCAGGGTTCAGAAAGATGTCGTAGGAGGTAAAGCAGGGTTCAGAAAGAGGTCGCAGTAGGTCCAGCAGGGTTCAGAAAGAGGTCATGTGAAGTCCAGCAGGGTTCAGATAGAGGTCATGTGAAGTCCAGCAGGGTTCAGAAAGATGTCGTAGGAGGTCAATCAGGGTTCAGAAAGAGGTCAGAGGAGGTTCAGCAGGGTTCAGAAAGAGGTCATAGGAGGTCCAGCAGGGTACAGAAAGAGGTCGCAGTAGGTCCAGCAGGGTTCAGATATATGTCATGTGAAGTCCAGCATGGTTCAGATAGAGGTCGTGTGAAGTCCAGCAGGGTTCAGATAGAGGTCATGTGAAGTTCAGCAGGGTTCAGAAAGAGGTCATGTGAAGTCCAGCAGGGTTCAGAAAAGTTGGTGCATTCATTTGTGTTCAGCTGCAATTCCGAGTACTTGTCAGAGGCCTTTGTGCGCGTGGCTCAGGAAAGTGCACGTCTGCGACAACCGGAGACCCCTTACGTTGATCACTCATTATTGCAGCACTAAAACATCTCAGTAGGAGTGATAGATAGTAGTCACATGGGCCAGTGGCGCAATGGATAACGCGTCTGACTACGAATCAGAAGATTGTAGGTTCGACTCCTACCTGGCTCAAAACTGATTTTGACTTCACTTTTAGCAATATTTAATGAAGTCGCGTGGTCGCTTTGCTTCTTCAACATATTTTCCTGAAGTCGAATTCATTGGAGTGGTAGTCCACCCCTTGGTGACGATTGAGTAACCTTGGTCACCTCTTTAAAATACAGTCGCGACCCTCACGTCAAGGATTTGGCAACAGATTACGTCATCTTCCCGTTCCAAACCTGCTTTTTTAGGTCTACTTCCTTGAGGAACAGAGAAACCCAACGTATCACCGCCATCGGAACGAGGGTCAAGCTGGGCTCAAGTCTTTCACGAACCTGCTGGCCAGGCCCAACGTTCAAATATGGTTGGAGGAGGAATTTGTCATTTGTTCCGGCTGCCTGCGAAAGCTCGCCCATGCTTCCTGAAGTACACTGGGATCTGCAACGTCGACCAACGAAGACTGGCAGACCGTCAGTGAAAAGGCACGGTCATGTGAAGTCCAGCAGGGTTCAGATAGAGGTCATGTGAAGTCCAGCAGGGTTCAGATAGAGGTCATGTGAAGTCCAGCAGGGTTCAGAAAGATGTCGTAGGAGGTCAATCAGGGTTCAGAAAGAGGTCAGAGGAGGTTCAGCAGGGTTCAGAAAGAGGTCATAAGAGGTCCAGCAGGGTACAGAAAGAGGTCGCAGTAGGTCCAGCAGGGTTCAGAAAGAGGTCATGTGAAGTCCAGCAGGGTTCAGATAGAGGTCATGTGAAGTCCAGCAGGGTTCAGAAAGGAGTCATGTGAAGTCCAGCAGAGTTCAGATATATGTCATGTGAAGTCCAGCAGGGTTCAGAAAAGTTGGTGCATTCATTTGTGTTCAGCTGCAATTCCGAGTACTTGTCAGAGGCCTTTGTGCGCGTGGCTCAGGAAAGTGCACGTCTGCGACAACCGGAGACCCCTTACGTTGATCACTCATTATTGCAGCACTAAAACATCTCAGTAGGAGTGATAGATAGTAGTCACATGGGCCAGTGGCGCAATGGATAACGCGTCTGACTACGAATCAGAAGATTGTAGGTTCGACTCCTACCTGGCTCAAAACTGATTTTGACTTCACTTTTAGCAATATTTAATGAAGTCGCGTGGTCGCTTTGCTTCTTCAACATATTTTCCTGAAGTCGAATTCATTGGAGTGGTAGTCCACCCCTTGGTGACGATTGAGTAACCTTGGTCACCTCTTTAAAATACAGTCGCGACCCTCGCGTCAAGGATTTGGCAACAGATTACGTCATCTTCCCGTTCCAAACCGGCTTTTTTAGTCTACTTCCTTGAGGAACAGAGAAACCCAAGGTATCACCGCCATCGGAACGAGGGTCAAGCTGGGCTCAAGTCTTTCACGAACCTGCTGGCCAGGCCCAACGTTCAAATATGGTTGGAGGAGGAATTTGTCATTTGTTCCGGCTGCCTGCGAAAGCTCGCCCATGCTTCCTGAAGTACACTGGGATCTGCAACGTCGACCAACGAAGACTGGCAGACCGTCAGTGAAAAGGCACGGTCATGTGAAGTCCAGCAGGGTTCAGAAAGATGTCGTAGGAGGTAAAGCAGGGTTCAGAAAGAGGTCGCAGTAGGTCCAGCAGGGTTCAGAAAGAGGTCATGTGAAGTCCAGCAGGGTTCAGATAGAGGTCATGTGAAGTCCAGCAGGGTTCAGAAAGATGTCGTAGGAGGTCAATCAGGGTTCAGAAAGAGGTCAGAGGAGGTTCAGCAGGGTTCAGAAAGAGGTCATAGGAGGTCCAGCAGGGTACAGAAAGAGGTCGCAGTAGGTCCAGCAGGGTTCAGAAAGAGGTCATGTGAAGTCCAGCAGGGTTCAGATAGAGGTCATGTGAAGTCTAGCAGGGTTCAGAAAGGAGTCATGTGAAGTCCAGCAGGGTTCAGATATATGTCATGTGAAGTCCAGCAGGGTTCAGAAAAGTTGGTGCATTCATTTGTGTTCAGCTGCAATTCCGAGTACTTGTCAGAGGCCTTTGTGCGCGTGCCTCAGGAAAGTGCACGTCTGCGACAACCGGAGACCCCTTACGTTGATCACTCATTATTGCAGCACTAAAACATATCAGTAGGAGTGATAGCTAGTAGTCACATGGGCCAGTGGCGCAATGGATAACGCGTCTGACTACGAATCAGAAGATTGAAAGTTCGACTCCTACCTGGCTCAAAACTGATTTTGACTTCACTTTTAGCAATATTTAATGAATTCGCGTGGTCGCTTTGCTTCTTCAACATATTTTCCTGAAGTCGAATTCATTGGAGTGGTAGTCCACCCCTTGGTGACGATTGAGTAACCTTGGTCACCTCTTTAAAATACAGTCGCGACCCTCGCGTCAAGGATTTGGCAACAGATTACGTCATCTTCCCGTTCCAAACCTGCTTTTTTAGTTCTACTTCCTTGAGGAACAGAGAAACCCAAGGTATCACCGCCATCGGAACGAGGGTCAGGCTGGGCTCAAGTCTTTCACGAACCTGCTGGCCAGGCCCAACGTTCAAATATGGTTGGAGGAGGAATTTATCATTTGTTCCGGCTGCCTGCGAAAGCTCGCCCATGCTTCCTGAAGTACACTGGGATCTGCAACGTCGACCAACGAAGACTGGCAGACCGTCAGTGAAAAGGCACGGTCATGTGAAGTCCAGCAGGGTTCAGATAGAGGTCATGTGAAGTCCAGCAGGGTTCAGATAGAGGTCATGTGAAGTCCAGCAGGGTTCAGAAAGATGTCGTAGGAGGTCAATCAGGGTTCAGAAAGAGGTCAGAGGAGGTTCAGCAGGGTTCAGAAAGAGGTCATAAGAGGTCCAGCAGGGTACAGAAAGAGGTCGCAGTAGGTCCAGCAGGGTTCAGAAAGAGGTCATGTGAAGTCCAGCAGGGTTCAGATAGAGGTCATGTGAAGTCCAGCAGGGTTCAGAAAGGAGTCATGTGAAGTCCAGCAGGGTTCAGATATATGTCATGTGAAGTCCAGCAGGGTTCAGAAAAGTTGGTGCATTCATTTGTGTTCAGCTGCAATTCCGAGTACTTGTCAGAGGCCTTTGTGCGCGTGGCTCAGGAAAGTGCACGTCTGCGACAACCGGAGACCCCTTACGTTGATCACTCATTATTGCAGCACTAAAACATCTCAGTAGGAGTGATAGCTAGTAGTCACATGGGCCAGTGGCGCAATGGATAACGCGTCTGACTACGAATCAGAAGATTGTAGGTTCGACTCCTACCTGGCTCAAAACTGGTTTTGACTTCACTTTTAGCAATATTTAATGAAGTCGCGTGGTCGCTTTGCTTCTTCAACATATTTTCCTGAAGTCGAATTCATTGGAGTGGTAGTCCACCCCTTGGTGACGATTGAGTAACCTTGGTCACCTCTTTAAAATACAGTCGCGACCCTCACGTCAAGGATTTGGCAACAGATTACGTCATCTTCCCGTTCCAAACCTGCTTTTTTAGGTCTACTTCCTTGAGGAACAGAGAAACCCAACGTATCACCGCCATCGGAACGAGGGTCAAGCTGGGCTCAAGTCTTTCACGAACCTGCTGGCCAGGCCCAACGTTCAAATATGGTTGGAGGAGGAATTTGTCATTTGTTCCGGCTGCCTGCGAAAGCTCGCCCATGCTTCCTGAAGTACACTGGGATCTGCAACGTCGACCAACGAAGACTGGCAGACCGTCAGTGAAAAGGCACGGTCATGTGAAGTCCAGCAGGGTTCAGATAGAGGTCATGTGAAGTCCAGCAGGGTTCAGATAGAGGTCATGTGAAGTCCAGCAGGGTTCAGAAAGATGTCGTAGGAGGTCAATCAGGGTTCAGAAAGAGGTCAGAGGAGGTTCAGCAGGGTTCAGAAAGAGGTCATAAGAGGTCCAGCAGGGTACAGAAAGAGGTCGCAGTAGGTCCAGCAGGGTTCAGAAAGAGGTCATGTGAAGTCCAGCAGGGTTCAGATAGAGGTCATGTGAAGTCCAGCAGGGTTCAGAAAGGAGTCATGTGAAGTCCAGCAGAGTTCAGATATATGTCATGTGAAGTCCAGCAGGGTTCAGAAAAGTTGGTGCATTCATTTGTGTTCAGCTGCAATTCCGAGTACTTGTCAGAGGCCTTTGTGCGCGTGGCTCAGGAAAGTGCACGTCTGCGACAACCGGAGACCCCTTACGTTGATCACTCATTATTGCAGCACTAAAACATCTCAGTAGGAGTGATAGATAGTAGTCACATGGGCCAGTGGCGCAATGGATAACGCGTCTGACTACGAATCAGAAGATTGTAGGTTCGACTCCTACCTGGCTCAAAACTGATTTTGACTTCACTTTTAGCAATATTTAATGAAGTCGCGTGGTCGCTTTGCTTCTTCAACATATTTTCCTGAAGTCGAATTCATTGGAGTGGTAGTCCACCCCTTGGTGACGATTGAGTAACCTTGGTCACCTCTTTAAAATACAGTCGCGACCCTCGCGTCAAGGATTTGGCAACAGATTACGTCATCTTCCCGTTCCAAACCTGCTTTTTTAGTCTACTTCCTTGAGGAACAGAGAAACCCAAGGTATCACCGCCATCGGAACGAGGGTCAAGCTGGGCTCAAGTCTTTCACGAACCTGCTGGCCAGGCCCAACGTTCAAATATGGTTGGAGGAGGAATTTGTCATTTGTTCCGGCTGCCTGCGAAAGCTCGCCCATGCTTCCTGAAGTACACTGGGATCTGCAACGTCGACCAACGAAGACTGGCAGACCGTCAGTGAAAAGGCACGGTCATGTGAAGTCCAGCAGGGTTCAGAAAGATGTCGTAGGAGGTAAAGCAGGGTTCAGAAAGAGGTCGCAGTAGGTCCAGCAGGGTTCAGAAAGAGGTCATGTGAAGTCCAGCAGGGTTCAGATAGAGGTCATGTGAAGTCCAGCAGGGTTCAGAAAGATGTCGTAGGAGGTCAATCAGGGTTCAGAAAGAGGTCAGAGGAGGTTCAGCAGGGTTCAGAAAGAGGTCATAGGAGGTCCAGCAGGGTACAGAAAGAGGTCGCAGTAGGTCCAGCAGGGTTCAGATATATGTCATGTGAAGTCCAGCATGGTTCAGATAGAGGTCGTGTGAAGTCCAGCAGGGTTCAGATAGAGGTCATGTGAAGTTCAGCAGGGTTCAGAAAGAGGTCATGTGAAGTCCAGCAGGGTTCAGAAAGAGGTCATGTGAGGTCCAGCAGGGTTCAGATAGAGGTCATGTGAAGTCCAGCAGGGTTCAGATAGAGGTCATGTGAAGTCCAGCAGGGTTCAGAAAGATGTCGTAGGAGGTCAATCAGGGTTCAGAAAGAGGTCAGAGGAGGTTCAGCAGGGTTCAGAAAGAGGTCATAGGAGGTCCAGCAGGGTACAGAAAGAGGTCGCAGTAGGTCCAGCAGGGTTCAGAAAGAGGTCATGTGAAGTCCAGCAGGGTTCAGATAGAGGTCATGTGAAGTCTAGCAGGGTTCAGAAAGGAGTCATGTGAAGTCCAGCAGGGTTCAGATATATGTCATGTGAAGTCCAGCAGGGTTCAGAAAAGTTGGTGCATTCATTTGTGTTCAGCTGCAATTCCGAGTACTTGTCAGAGGCCTTTGTGCGCGTGCCTCAGGAAAGTGCACGTCTGCGACAACCGGAGACCCCTTACGTTGATCACTCATTATTGCAGCACTAAAACATATCAGTAGGAGTGATAGCTAGTAGTCACATGGGCCAGTGGCGCAATGGATAACGCGTCTGACTACGAATCAGAAGATTGAAAGTTCGACTCCTACCTGGCTCAAAACTGATTTTGACTTCACTTTTAGCAATATTTAATGAAGTCGCGTGGTCGCTTTGCTTCTTCAACATATTTTCCTGAAGTCGAATTCATTGGAGTGGTAGTCCACCCCTTGGTGACGATTGAGTAACCTTGGTCACCTCTTTAAAATACAGTCGCGACCCTCGCGTCAAGGATTTGGCAACAGATTACGTCATCTTCCCGTTCCAAACCTGCTTTTTTAGTTCTACTTCCTTGAGGAACAGAGAAACCCAAGGTATCACCGCCATCGGAACGAGGGTCAGGCTGGGCTCAAGTCTTTCACGAACCTGCTGGCCAGGCCCAACGTTCAAATATGGTTGGAGGAGGAATTTATCATTTGTTCCGGCTGCCTGCGAAAGCTCGCCCATGCTTCCTGAAGTACACTGGGATCTGCAACGTCGACCAACGAAGACTGGCAGACCGTCAGTGAAAAGGCACGGTCATGTGAAGTCCAGCAGGGTTCAGATAGAGGTCATGTGAAGTCCAGCAGGGTTCAGATAGAGGTCATGTGAAGTCCAGCAGGGTTCAGAAAGATGTCGTAGGAGGTCAATCAGGGTTCAGAAAGAGGTCAGAGGAGGTTCAGCAGGGTTCAGAAAGAGGTCATAAGAGGTCCAGCAGGGTACAGAAAGAGGTCGCAGTAGGTCCAGCAGGGTTCAGAAAGAGGTCATGTGAAGTCCAGCAGGGTTCAGATAGAGGTCATGTGAAGTCCAGCAGGGTTCAGAAAGGAGTCATGTGAAGTCCAGCAGGGTTCAGATATATGTCATGTGAAGTCCAGCAGGGTTCAGAAAAGTTGGTGCATTCATTTGTGTTCAGCTGCAATTCCGAGTACTTGTCAGAGGCCTTTGTGCGCGTGGCTCAGGAAAGTGCACGTCTGCGACAACCGGAGACCCCTTACGTTGATCACTCATTATTGCAGCACTAAAACATCTCAGTAGGAGTGATAGCTAGTAGTCACATGGGCCAGTGGCGCAATGGATAACGCATCTGACTACGAATCAGAAGATTGTAGGTTCGACTCCTACCTGGCTCAAAACTGGTTTTGACTTCACTTTTAGCAATATTTAATGAAGTCGCGTGGTCGCTTTGCTTCTTCAACATATTTTCCTGAAGTCGAATTCATTGGAGTGGTAGTCCACCCCTTGGTGACGATTGAGTAACCTTGGTCACCTCTTTAAAATACAGTCGCGACCCTCGCGTCAAGGATTTGGCAACAGATTACGTCATCTTCCCGTTCCAAACCTGCTTTTTTAGTTCTACTTCCTTGAGGAACAGAGAAACCCAAGGTATCACCGCCATCGGAACGAGGGTCAAGCTGGGCTCAAGTCTTTCACGAACCTGCTGGCCAGGCCCAACGTTCAAATATGGTTGGAGGAGGAATTTGTCATTTGTTCCGGATGCCTGCGAAAGCTCGCCCATGCTTCCTGAAGTACACTGGGATCTGCAACGTCGACCAACGAAGACTGGCAGACCGTCAGTGAAAAGGCACGGTCATGTGAAGTCCAGCAGGGTTCAGAAAGATGTCGTAGGAGGTCAAGCAGGGTTCAGAAAGAGGTCAGAGGAGGTTCAGCAGGGTTCAGAAAGAGGTCATAGGAGGTCCAGCAGGGTACAGAAAGAGGTCGCAGTAGGTCCAGCAGGGTTCAGAAAGAGGTCATGTGAAGTCCAGCAGGGTTCAGATAGAGGTCATGTGAAGTCCAGCAGGGTTCAGAAAGATGTCGGAGGAGGTCAATCAGGGTTCAGAAAGAGGTCAGAGGAGGTTCAGCAGGGTTCAGAAAGAGGTCATAGGAAGTCCAGCAGGGTACAGAAAGAGGTCGCAGTAGGTCCAGCAGGGTTCAGATATATGTCATGTGAAGTCCAGCATGGTTCAGATAGAGGTCGTGTGAAGTCCAGCAGGGTTCAGATAGAGGTCATGTGAAGTTCAGCAGGGTTCAGAAAGAGGTCATGTGAAGTCCAGCAGGGTTCAGAAAGGAGTCATGTGAAGTCCAGCAGGGTTCAGATATATGTCATGTGAAGTCCAGCAGGGTTCAGAAAAGTTGGTGCATTCATTTGTGTTCAGCTGCAATTCCGAGTACTTGTCAGAGGCCTTTGTGCGCGTGGCTCAGGAAAGTGCACGTCTGCGACAACCGGAAACCCCTTACGTTGATCACTCATTATTGCAGCACTAAAACATATCAGTAGGAGTGATAGATAGTAGTCACCTGGGCCAGTGGCGCAATGGATAACGCGTCTGACTACGAATCAGAAGATTGTAGGTTCGACTCCTACCTGGCTCAAAACTGATTTTGACTTCACTTTTAGCAATATTTAATGAAGTCGCGTGGTCGCTTTGCTTCCTCAACATATTTTCCTGAAGTCGAATTCATTGGAGTGGTAGTCCACCCCTTGGTGACGATTGAGTAACCTTGGTCACCTCTTTAAAATACAGTCGCGACCCTCGCGTCAAGGATTTGGCAACAGATTACGTCATCTTCCTGTTCCAAACCTGCTTTTTTAGTTCTACTTCCTTGAGGAACAGAGAAACCCAAGGTATCACCGCCATCGGAACGAGGGTCAAGCTGGGCTCAAGTCTTTCACGAACCTGCTGGCCAGGCCCAACGTTCAAATATGGTTGGAGGAGGAATTTGTCATTTGTTCCGGCTGCCTGCGAAAGCTCGCCCATGCTTCCTGAAGTACACTGGGATCTGCAACGTCGACCAACGAAGACTGGCAGACCGTCAGTGAAAAGGCACGGTCATGTGAAGTCCAGCAGGGTTCAGATAGAGGTCATGTGAAGTCCAGCAGGGTTCAGATAGAGGTCATGTGAAGTCCAGCAGGGTTCAGAAAGATGTCGTAGGAGGTCAATCAGGGTTCAGAAAGAGGTCAGAGGAGGTTCAGCAGGGTTCAGAAAGAGGTCATAAGAGGTCCAGCAGGGTACAGAAAGAGGTCGCAGTTGGTCCAGCAGGGTTCAGAAAGAGGTCATGTGAAGTCCAGCAGGGTTCAGATAGAGGTCATGTGAAGTCCAACAGGGTTCAGAAAGGAGTCATGTGAAGTCCAGCAGGGTTCAGATATATGTCATGTGAAGTCCAGCAGGGTTCAGAAAAGTTGGTGCATTCATTTGTGTTCAGCTGCAATTCCGAGTACTTGTCAGAGGCCTTTGTGCGCGTGGCTCAGGAAAGTGCACGTCTGCGACAACCGGAGACCCCTTACGTTGATCACTCATTATTGCAGCACTAAAACATCTCAGTAGGAGTGATAGATAGTAGTCACATGGGCCAGTGGCGCAATGGATAACGCGTCTGACTACGAATCAGAAGATTGTAGGTTCGACTCCTACCTGGCTCAAAACTGATTTTGACTTCACTTTTAGCAATATTTAATGAAGTCGCGTGGTCGCTTTGCTTCTTCAACATATTTTCCTGAAGTCGAATTCATTGGAGTGGTAGTCCACCCCTTGGTGACGATTGAGTAACCTTGGTCACCTCTTTAAAATACAGTCGCGACCCTCGCGTCAAGGATTTGGCAACAGATTACGTCATATTCCCGTTCCAAACCTGCTTTTTTAGTTCTACTTCCTTGAGGAACAGAGAAACCCAAGGTATCACCGCCATCGGAACGAGGGTCAAGCTGGGCTCAAGTCTTTCACGAACCTGCTGGCCAGGCCCAACGTTCAAATATGGTTGGAGGAGGAATTTGTCATTTGTTCCGGCTGCCTGCGAAAGCTCGCCCATGCTTCCTGAAGTACACTGGGATCTGCAACGTCGACCAACGAAGACTGGCAGACCGTCAGTGAAAAGGCACGGTCATGTGAAGTCCAGCAGGGTTCAGAAAGATGTCGTAGGAGGTCAAGCAGGGTTCAGAAAGAGGTCAGAGGAGGTTCAGCAGGGTTCAGAAAGAGGTCATAGGAGGTCCAGCAGGGTACAGAAAGAGGTCGCAGTAGGTCCAGCAGGGTTCAGAAAGAGGTCATGTGAAGTCCAGCAGGGTTCAGATAGAGGTCATGTGAAGTCCAGCAGGGTTCAGAAAGATGTCGTTGGAGGTCAATCAGGGTTCAGAAAGAGGTCAGAGGAGGTTCAGCAGGGTTCAGAAAGAGGTCATAGGAGGTCCAGCAGGTTACAGAAAGAGGTCGCAGTAGGTCCAGCAGGGTTCAGATATATGTCATGTGAAGTCCAGCATGGTTCAGATAGAGGTCGTGTGAAGTCCAGCAGGGTTCAGATAGAGGTCATGTGAAGTTCAGCAGGGTTCAGAAAGAGGTCATGTGAAGTCCAGCAGGGTTCAGAAAAGTTGGTGCATTCATTTGTGTTCAGCTGCAATTCCGAGTACTTGTCAGAGGCCTTTGTGCGCGTGGCTCAGGAAAGTGCACGTCTGCGACAACCGGAGACCCCTTACGTTGATCACTCATTATTGCAGCACTAAAACATATCAGTAGGAGTGATAGCTAGTAGCCACATGGGCCAGTGGCGCAATGGATAACGCGTCTGACTACGAATCAGAAGATTGTATGTTCGACTCCTACCTGGCTCAAAACTTATTTTGAGTTCACTTTTAGCAATATTTAATGAAGTCGCGTGGTCGCTTTGCTTCCTCAACATATTTTCCTGAAGTCGAATTCATTGGAGTGGTAGTCCACCCCTTGGTGACGATTGAGTAACCTTGGTCACCTCTTTAAAATACAGTCGCGACCCTCGCGTCAAGGATTTGGCAACAGATTACGTCATCTTCCCGTTCCAAACCTGCTTTTTACCTTCGCAAAAGCGGAAGGTTATGTTTTGATCGCTGTGTATTTATTTGTATGTCTGTGTGTGTGTGTATGTTATTCGCATAACTCAAAAAGTATTCTACCGAATTGCATGAAATTTGGTGGGATGATTGGTTATTATACGGGACACATTTGATTAGATTTTGGGAGCAATCGGGTCAAAGGTCAAGGTCAAGGTCACGAAAAGGTCAAAATCGTATTTTTACCAAGTACAGAACAGTAGCTGCGGCGAAGGTATGCGCTCTACCGAGTGCCCGTTCTAGTTTAGTTCTACTTCCTTGAGGAACAGAGAAACCCAAGGTATCACCGCCATCGGAACGAGGGTCAAGCTGGGCTCAAGTCTTTCACGAACCTGCTGGCCAGGCCCAACGTTCAAATATGGTTGGAGGAGGAATTTGTCATTTGTTCCGGCTGCCTGCGAAAGCTCGCCCATGCTTCCTGAAGTACACTGGGATCTGCAACGTCGACCAACGAAGACTGGCAGACCGTCAGTGAAAAGGCACGGTCATGTGAAGTCCAGCAGGGTTCAGAAAGATGTCGTAGGAGGTCAAGCAGGGTTCAGAAAGAGGTCAGAGGAGGTTCAGCAGGGTTCAGAAAGAGGTCATAGGAGGTCCAGCAGGGTACAGAAAGAGGTCGCAGTAGGTCCAGCAGGGTTCAGAAAGAGGTCATGTGAAGTCCAGCAGGGTTCAGATAGAGGTCATGTGAAGTCCAGCAGGGTTCAGATAGACGTCATGTGAAGTCCAGCAGGGTTCAGAAAGATGTCGTAGGAGGTCAATCAGGGTTCAGAAAGAGGTCAGAGGAGGTTCAGCAGGGTTCAGAAAGAGGTCATAGGAGGTCCAGCAGGGTACAGAAAGAGGTCGCAGTAGGTCCAGCAGGGTTCAGAAAGAGGTCATGTGAAGTCCAGCAGGGTTCAGATAGAGGTCATGTGAAGTCTAGCAGGGTTCAGAAAGGAGTCATGTGAAGTCCAGCAGGGTTCAGATATATGTCATGTGAAGTCCAGCAGGGTTCAGAAATGTTGGTGCATTCATTTGTGTTCAGCTGCAATTCCGAGTACTTGTCAGAGGCCTTTGTGCGCGTGCCTCAGGAAAGTGCACGTCTGCGACAACCGGAGACCCCTTACGTTGATCACTCATTATTGCAGCACTAAAACATATCAGTAGGAGTGATAGCTAGTAGTCACATGGGCCAGTGGCGCAATGGATAACGCGTCTGACTACGAATCAGAAGATTGTAGGTTCGACTCCTACCTGGCTCAAAACTGATTTTGACTTCACTTTTAGCAATATTTAATGAAGTCGCGTGGTCGCTTTGCTTCTTCAACATATTTTCCTGAAGTCGAATTCATTGGAGTGGTAGTCCACCCCTTGGTGACGATTGAGTAACCTTGGTCACCTCTTTAAAATACAGTCGCGACCCTCGCGTCAAGGATTTGGCAACAGATTACGTCATCTTCCCGTTCCAAACCTGCTTTTTTAGTTCTACTTCCTTGAGGAACAGAGAAACCCAAGGTATCACCGCCATCGGAACGAGGGTCAGGCTGGGCTCAAGTCTTTCACGAACCTGCTGGCCAGGCCCAACGTTCAAATATGGTTGGAGGAGGAATTTGTCATTTGTTCCGGCTGCCTGCGAAAGCTCGCCCATGCTTCCTGAAGTACACTGGGATCTGCAACGTCGACCAACGAAGACTGGCAGACCGTCAGTGAAAAGGCACGGTCATGTGAATTCCAGCAGGGTTCAGATAGAGGTCATGTGAAGTCCAGCAGGGTTCAGATAGAGGTCATGTGAAGTCCAGCAGGGTTCAGAAAGATGTCGTAGGAGGTCAATCAGGGTTCAGAAAGAGGTCAGAGGAGGTTCAGCAGGGTTCAGAAAGAGGTCATAAGAGGTCCAGCAGGGTACAGAAAGAGGTCGCAGTAGGTCCAGCAGGGTTCAGAAAGAGGTCATGTGAAGTCCAGCAGGGTTCAGATAGAGGTCATGTGAAGTCCAGCAGGGTTCAGAAAGGGGTCATGTGAAGTCCAGCAGGGTTCAGGTATATGTCATGTGAAGTCCAGCAGGGTTCAGAAAAGTTGGTGCATTCATTTGTGTTCAGCTGCAATTCCGAGTACTTGTCAGAGGCCTTTGTGCGCGTGGCTCAGGAAAGTGCACGTCTGCGACAACCGGAGACCCCTTACGTTGATCACTCATTATTGCAGCACTAAAACATATCAGTAGGAGTGATAGCGAGTAGTCACATGGGCCAGTGGCGCAATGGATAACGCGTCTGACTACGCATCAGAAGATTGTAGGTTCGACTCCTACCTGGCTCAAAACTGGTTTTGACTTCACTTTTAGCAATATTTAATGAAGTCGCGTGGTCGCTTTGCTTCTTCAACATATTTTCCTGAAGTCGAATTCATTGGAGTGGTAGTCCACCCCTTGGTGACGATTGAGTAACCTTGGTCACCTCTTTAAAATACAGTCGCGACCCTCGCGTCAAGGATTTGGCAACAGATTACGTCATCTTCCCGTTCCAAACCTGCTTTTTTAGTTCTACTTCCTTGAGGAACAGAGAAACCCAAGGTATCACCGCCATCGGAACGAGGGTCAAGCTGGGCTCAAGTCTTTCACGAACCTGCTGGCCAGGCCCAACGTTCAAATATGGTTGGAGGAGGAATTTGTCATTTGTTCCGGCTGCCTGCGAAAGCTCGCCCATGCTTCCTGAAGTACACTGGGATCTGCAACGTCGACCAACGAAGACTGGCAGACCGTCAGTGAAAAGGCACGGTCATGTGAAGTCCAGCAGGGTTCAGAAAGATGTCGTAGGAGGTCAAGCAGGGTTCAGAAAGAGGTCAGAGGAGGTTCAGCAGGGTTCAGAAAGAGGTCATAGGAGGTCCAGCAGGGTACAGAAAGAGGTCGCAGTAGGTCCAGCAGGGTTCAGAAAGAGGTCATGTGAAGTCCAGCAGGGTTCAGATAGAGGTCATGTGAAGTCCAGCAGGGTTCAGAAAGATGTCGGAGGAGGTCAATCAGGGTTCAGAAAGAGGTCAGAGGAGGTTCAGCAGGGTTCAGAAAGAGGTCATAGGAAGTCCAGCAGGGTACAGAAAGAGGTCGCAGTAGGTCCAGCAGGGTTCAGATATATGTCATGTGAAGTCCAGCATGGTTCAGATAGAGGTCGTGTGAAGTCCAGCAGGGTTCAGATAGAGGTCATGTGAAGTTCAGCAGGGTTCAGAAAGAGGTCATGTGAAGTCCAGCAGGGTTCAGAAAGGAGTCATGTGAAGTCCAGCAGGGTTCAGATATATGTCATGTGAAGTCCAGCAGGGTTCAGAAAAGTTGGTGCATTCATTTATGTTCAGTTGCAATTCCGAGTACTTGTCAGAGGCCTTTGTGCGCGTGGCTCAGGAACGTGCACGTCTGCGACAACCGGAGACCCCTTACGTTGATCACTCATTATTGCAGCACTAAAACATATCAGTAGGAGTGATAGCTAGTAGTCACATGGGCCAGTGGCGCAATGGATAACGCGTCTGACTACGAATCAGAAGATTGTAGGTTCGACTACCTACCTGGCTCAAAACTGATTTTGACTTCACTTTTAGCAATATTTAATGAAGTCGCGTGGTCGCTTTGCTTCTTCAACATATTTTCCTGAAGTCGAATTCATTGGAGTGGTAGTCCACCCCTTGGTGACGATTGAGTAACCTTGGTCACCTCTTTAAAATACAGTCGCGACTCTCGCGTCAAGGATTTGGCAACAGATTACGTCATCTTCCCGTTCCAAACCTGCTTTTTTAGTTCTACTTCCTTGAGGAACAGAGAAACCCAAGGTATCACCGCCATCGGAACGAGGGTCAAGCTGGGCTCAAGTCTTTCACGAACCTGCTGGCCAGGCCCAACGTTCAAATATGGTTGGAGGAGGAATTTGTCACTTGTTCCGGCTGCCTGCGAAAGCTCGCCCATGCTTCCTGAAGTACACTGGGATCTGCAACGTCGACCAACGAAGACTGGCAGACCGTCAGTGAAAAGGCACGGTCATGTGAAGTCCAGCAGGGTTCAGAAAGATGTCGTAAGAGGTCAAGCAGGGTTCAGAAAGAGGTCAGAGGAGGTTCAGCAGGGTTCAGAAAGAGGTCGTAGGAGGTCCAGCAGGGTACAGAAAGAGGTCGCAGTAGGTCCAGCAGGGTTCAGAAAGAGGTCATGTGAAGTCCAGCAGGGTTCAGATAGAGGTCATGTGAAGTCCAGCAGGGTTCAGATAGAGGTCATGTGAAGTCCAGCAGGGTTCAGAAAGATGTCGTAGGAGGTCAATCAGGGTTCAGAAAGAGGTCAGAGGAGGTTCAGCAGGGTTCAGAAAGAGGTCATAGGAGGTCCAGCAGGGTACAGAAAGAGGTCTCAGTAGGTCCAGCAGGGTTCAGAAAGAGGTCATGTGAAGTCCAGCAGGGTTCAGATAGAGGTCATGTGAAGTCCAGCAGGGTTCAGAAAGGAGTCATGTGAAGTCCAGCAGGGTTCAGATATATGTCATGTGAAGTCCAGCAGGGTTCAGAAAAGTTGGTGCATTCATTTGTGTTCAGCTGCAATTCCGAGTACTTGTCAGAGGCCTTTGTGCGCGTGGCTCAGGAACGTGCACGTCTGCGACAACCGGAGACCCCTCACGTTGATCACTCATTATTGCAGCACTAAAACATATCAGTAGGAGTGATAGCTAGTAGTTACATGGGCCAGTGGTGCAATGGCTAACGCGTCTGACTACGAATCAGGAGATTGTAGGTTCGACTCCTACCTGGCTCAAAACTGATTTTGACTTCACTTTTAGCAATATTTAATGAAGTCGCGTGGTCGCTTTGCTTCTTCAACATATTTTCCTGAAGTCGAATTCATTGGAGTGGTCGTCCACCCCTTGGTGACGATTGAGTAACCTTGGTCACCTCTTTAAAATACAGTCGCGACCCTCGCGTCAAGGATTTGGCAACAGATTACGTCATCTTCCCGTTCCAAACCTGCTTTTTTAGTTCTACTTCCTTGAGGAACAGAGAAACCCAACGTATCACCGCCATCGGAACGAGGGTCAAGCTGGGCTCAAGTCTTTCACGAACCTGCTGGCCAGGCCCAACGTTCAAATATGGTTGGAGGAGGAATTTGTCATTTGTTCCGGCTGCCTGCGAAAGCTCGCCCATGCTTCCTGAAGTACACTGGGATCTGCAACGTCGACCAACGAAGACTGGCAGACCGTCAGTGAAAAGGCACGGTCATGTGAAGTCCAGCAGGGTTCAGATAGAGGTCATGTGAAGTCCAGCAGGGTTCAGATCGAGGTCATGTGAAGTCCAGCAGGGTTAAGAAAGATGTCGTAGGAGGTCAATCAGGGTTCAGAAAGAGGTCAGAGGAGGTTCAGCAGGGTTCAGAAAGAGGTCATAGGAGGTCCAGCAGGGTACAGAAAGAGGTCGTAGGAGGTCCAGCAGGGTACAGAAAGAGGTCGCAGTAGGTCCAGCAGGGTTCAGATATATGGCATGTGAAGTCCAGCATGGTTCAGATAGAGGCCGTGTGAAGTCCAGCAGGGTTCAGATAGAGGTCATGTGAAGTTCAGCAGGGTTCAGAAAGAGGTCATTTGAAGTCCAGCAGGGTTCAGAAAAGTTGGTGCATTCATTTGTGTTCAGCTGCAATTCCGAGTACTTGTCAGAGGCCTTTGTGCGCGTGGCTCAGGAACGTGCACGTCTGCGACAACCGGAGACCCCTTACGTTGATCACTCAATATTGCAGCACTAAAACATATCAGTAGGAGTGATAGCTAGTAGTCACATGGGCCAGTGGCGCAATGGATAACGCGTCTGACTACGAATCAGAAGATTGTAGGTTCGACTCCTACCTGGCTCAAAACTGATTGTGACTTCACTTTTAGCAATATTTAATGAAGTCGCGTGGTCGCTTTGCTTCTTCAACATATTTTCCTGAAGTCGAATTCATTGGAGTGGTAGTCCACCCTTTGGTGACGATTGAGTAACCTTGGTCACCTCTTTAAAATACAGTCGCGACCCTCGCGTCAAGGATTTGGCAACAGATTACGTCATCTTCCCGTTCCAAACCTGCTTTTTTAGTTCTACTTCCTTGAGGAACAGAGAAACCCAAGGTATCACCGCCATCGGAACGAGGGTCAAGCTGGGCTCAAGTCTTTCATGAACCTGCTGGCCAGGCCCAACGTTCAAATATGGTTGGAGGAGGAATTTGTCATTTGTTCCGGCTGCCTGCGAAAGCTCGCCCATGCTTCCTGAAGTACACTGGGATCTGCAACGTCGACCAACGAAGACTGGCAGACCGTCAGTGAAAAGGCACTGTCATGTGAAGTCCAGCAGGGTTCAGATAGAGGTCATGTGAAGTCCAGCAGGGTTCAGATAGAGGTCATGTGAAGTCCAGCAGGGTTCAGAAAGATGTCGTAGGAGGTCAAGCAGGGTTCAGAAAGAGGTCAGAGGAGGTTCAGCAGGGTTCAGAAAGAGGTCATAGGAGGTCCAGCAGGGTACAGAAAGAGGTCGCAGTAGGTCCAGCAGGGTTCAGAAAGAGGTCATGTGAAGTCCAGCAGGGTTCAGATAGAGGTCATGTGAAGTCCAGCAGGGTTCAGAAAGAGGTCATAGGAGGTCCAGCAGGGTACAGAAAGAGGTCGCAGTAGGTCCAGCAGGGTTCAGAAAGAGGTCATGTGAAGTCCAGCATGGTTCAGATAGAGGTCGTGTGAAGTCCAGCAGGGTTCAGATAGAGGTCATGTGAAGTTCAGCAGGGTTCAGAAAGAGGTCATGTGAAGTCCATCAGGGTTCAGAAAAGTTGGTGCATTCATTTGTGTTCAGCTGCAATTCCGAGTACTTGTCAGAGGCCTTTGTGCGCGTGGCTCAGGAACGTGCACGTCTGCGACAACCGGAGACCCCTTACGTTGATCACTCATTATTGCAGCACTAAAACATATCAGTAGGAGTGATAGCTAGTAGTCACATGGGCCAGTGGCGCAATGGATAACGCGTCTGACTACGAATCAGAAGATTGTAGGTTCGACTCCTACCTGGCTCAAAACTGATTTTGACATCACTTTTAGCAATATTTAATGAAGTCGCGTGGTCGCTTTGCTTCTTCAACATATTTTCCTGAAGTCGAATTCATTGGAGTGGTAGTCCACCCCTTGGTGACGATTGAGTAACCTTGGTCACCTCTTTAAAATACAGTCGCGACCCTCGCGTCAAGGATTTGGCAACAGATTACGTCATCTTCCCGTTCCAAACCTGCTTTTTTAGTTCTACTTCCTTGAGGAACAGAGAAACCCAAGGTATCACCGCCATCGGAACGAGGGTCAAGCTGGGCTCAAGTCTTTCACGAACCTGCTGGCCAGGCCCAACGTTCAAATATGGTTGGAGGAGGAATTTGTCATTTGTTCCGGCTGCCTGCGAAAGCTCGCCCATGCTTCCTGAAGTACACTGGGATCTGCAACGTCGACCAACGAAGACTGGCAGACCGTCAGTGAAAAGGCACGGTCATGTGAAGTCCAGCAGGGTTCAGAAAGATGTCGTAGGAGGTCAAGCAGGGTTCAGAAAGAGGTCAGAGGAGGTTCAGCAGGGTTCAGAAAGAGGTCATAGGAGGTCCAGCAGGGTACAGAAAGAGGTCGCAGTAGGTCCAGCAGGGTTCAGAAAGAGGTCATGTGAAGTCCAGCAGGGTTCAGATAGAGGTCATGTGAAGTCCAGCAGGGTTCAGATAGAGGTCATGTGAAGTCCAGCAGGGTTCAGAAAGATGTCGTAGGAGGTCAAGCAGGGTTCAGAAAGAGGTCAGAGGAGTTTCAGCAGGGTTCAGAAGGAGGTCATAGGAGGTCCAGCAGGGTACAGAAAGAGGTCGCAGTAGGTCCAGCAGGGTTCAGAAAGAGGTCATGTGAAGTCCAGCAGGTTCAGATAGAGGTCATGTGAAGTCCAGCAGGGTTCAGAAAGGAGTCATGTGAAGTCCAGCAGGGTTCAGATATATGTCATGTGAAGTCCAGCATGGTTCAGATAGAGGTCGTGTGAAGTCCAGCAGGGTTCAGATAGAGGTCATGTGCAGTTCAGCAGGGTTCAGAAAGAGGTCATGTGAAGTCCAGCAGGGTTCAGAAAAGTTGGTGCATTCATTTGTGTTCAGCTGCAATTCCGAGTACTTGTCAGAGGCCTTTGTGCGCGTGGCTCAGGAACGTGCACGTCTGCGACAACCGGAGACCCCTAACGTTGATCACTCATTATTGCAGCACTAAAACATATCAGTAGGAGTGGTAGCTAGTAGTCACATGGTCTAGTGGCGCAATGGATAACGCGTCTGACTACGAATCAGAAGATTGTAGGTTCGACTCCTACCTGGCTCAAAACTGATTTTGACTTCACTTTTAGCAATATTTAATGAAGTCGCGTGGTCGCTTTGCTTCTTCAACATATTTTCCTGAAGTCGAATTCATTGGAGTGGTAGTCCACCCCTTGGTGACGATTGAGTAACCTTGGTCACCTCTTTAAAATACAGTCGTGACCCTCGCGTCAAGGATTTGGCAACAGATTACGTCATCTTCCCGTTCCAAACCTGCTTTTTTAGTTCTACTTCCTTGTGGAACAGAGAAACCCAAGGTATCACCGCCATCGGAACGAGGGTCAAGCTGGGCTCAAGTCTTTCACGAACCTGCTGGCCAGGCCCAACGTTCAAATATGGTTGGAGGAGGAATTTGTCATTTGTTCCGGCTGCCTGCGAAAGCTCGCCCATGCTTCCTGAAGTACACTGGGATCTGCAACGTCGACCAACGAAGACTGGCAGACCGTCAGTGAAAAGGCACGGTCATGTGAAGTCCAGCAGGGTTCAGATGGAGGTCATGTGAAGTCCAGCAGGGTTCAGATAGAGGTCATGTGAAGTCCAGCAGGGTTCAGAAAGATGTCGTAGGAGGTCAATCAGGGTTCAGAAAGAGGTCAGAGGAGGTTCAGCAGGGTTCAGAAAGAGGTCATAGGAGGTCCAGCAGGGTACAGAAAGAGGTCATAGGAGGTCCAGCAGGGTACAGAAAGAGGTCGCAGTAGGTCCAGCAGGGTTCAGAAAGAGGTCATGTGAAGTCCAGCAGGGTTCAGATAGAGGTCATGTGAAGTCCAGCAGGGTTCAGAAAGAGGTCATAGGAGGTCCAGCAGGGTACAGAAAGAGGTCGCAGTAGGTCCAGCAGGGTTCAGAAAGAGGTCATGTGAAGTCCAGCAGGGTTCAGATAGAGGTCATGTGAAGTCTAGCAGGGTTCAGAAAGGAGTCATGTGAAGTCCAGCAGGGTTCAGATATATGTCATGTGAAGTCCAGCAGGGTTCAGAAAAGTTGGTGCATTCATTTGTGTTCAGCTGCAATTCCGAGTACTTGTCAGAGGCCTTTGTGCGCGTGCCTCAGGAAAGTGCACGTCTGCGACAACCGGAGACCCCTTACGTTGATCACTCATTATTGCAGCACTAAAACATATCAGTAGGAGTGATAGCTAGTAGTCACATGGGCCAGTGGCGCAATGGATAACGCGTCTGACTACGAATCAGAAGATTGAAAGTTCGACTCCTACCTGGCTCAAAACTGATTTTGACTTCACTTTTAGCAATATTTAATGAAGTCGCGTGGTCGCTTTGCTTCTTCAACATATTTTCCTGAAGTCGAATTCATTGGAGTGGTAGTCCACCCCTTGGTGACGATTGAGTAACCTTGGTCACCTCTTTAAAATACAGTCGCGACCCTCGCGTCAAGGATTTGGCAACAGATTACGTCATCTTCCCGTTCCAAACCTGCTTTTTTAGTTCTACTTCCTTGAGGAACAGAGAAACCCAAGGTATCACCGCCATCGGAACGAGGGTCAGGCTGGGCTCAAGTCTTTCACGAACCTGCTGGCCAGGCCCAACGTTCAAATATGGTTGGAGGAGGAATTTATCATTTGTTCCGGCTGCCTGCGAAAGCTCGCCCATGCTTCCTGAAGTACACTGGGATCTGCAACGTCGACCAACGAAGACTGGCAGACCGTCAGTGAAAAGGCACGGTCATGTGAAGTCCAGCAGGGTTCAGATAGAGGTCATGTGAAGTCCAGCAGGGTTCAGATAGAGGTCATGTGAAGTCCAGCAGGGTTCAGAAAGATGTCGTAGGAGGTCAATCAGGGTTCAGAAAGAGGTCAGAGGAGGTTCAGCAGGGTTCAGAAAGAGGTCATAAGAGGTCCAGCAGGGTACAGAAAGAGGTCGCAGTAGGTCCAGCAGGGTTCAGAAAGAGGTCATGTGAAGTCCAGCAGGGTTCAGATAGAGGTCATGTGAAGTCCAGCAGGGTTCAGAAAGGAGTCATGTGAAGTCCAGCAGGGTTCAGATATATGTCATGTGAAGTCCAGCAGGGTTCAGAAAAGTTGGTGCATTCATTTGTGTTCAGCTGCAATTCCGAGTACTTGTCAGAGGCCTTTGTGCGCGTGGCTCAGGAAAGTGCACGTCTGCGACAACCGGAGACCCCTTACGTTGATCACTCATTATTGCAGCACTAAAACATCTCAGTAGGAGTGATAGCTAGTAGTCACATGGGCCAGTGGCGCAATGGATAACGCATCTGACTACGAATCAGAAGATTGTAGGTTCGACTCCTACCTGGCTCAAAACTGGTTTTGACTTCACTTTTAGCAATATTTAATGAAGTCGCGTGGTCGCTTTGCTTCTTCAACATATTTTCCTGAAGTCGAATTCATTGGAGTGGTAGTCCACCCCTTGGTGACGATTGAGTAACCTTGGTCACCTCTTTAAAATACAGTCGCGACCCTCGCGTCAAGGATTTGGCAACAGATTACGTCATCTTCCCGTTCCAAACCTGCTTTTTTAGTTCTACTTCCTTGAGGAACAGAGAAACCCAAGGTATCACCGCCATCGGAACGAGGGTCAAGCTGGGCTCAAGTCTTTCACGAACCTGCTGGCCAGGCCCAACGTTCAAATATGGTTGGAGGAGGAATTTGTCATTTGTTGCGGCTGCCTGCGAAAGCTCGCCCATGCTTCCTGAAGTACACTGGGATCTGCAACGTCGACCAACGAAGACTGGCAGACCGTCAGTGAAAAGGCACGGTCATGTGAAGTCCAGCAGGGTTCAGAAAGATGTCGTAGGAGGTCAAGCAGGGTTCAGAAAGAGGTCAGAGGAGGTTCAGCAGGGTTCAGAAAGAGGTCATAGGAGGTCCAGCAGGGTACAGAAAGAGGTCGCAGTAGGTCCAGCAGGGTTCAGAAAGAGGTCATGTGAAGTCCAGCAGGGTTCAGATAGAGGTCATGTGAAGTCCAGCAGGGTTCAGAAAGATGTCGGAGGAGGTCAATCAGGGTTCAGAAAGAGGTCAGAGGAGGTTCAGCAGGGTTCAGAAAGAGGTCATAGGAAGTCCAGCAGGGTACAGAAAGAGGTCGCAGTAGGTCCAGCAGGGTTCAGATATATGTCATGTGAAGTCCAGCATGGTTCACATAGAGGTCGTGTGAAGTCCAGCAGGGTTCAGATAGAGGTCATGTGAAGTTCAGCAGGGTTCAGAAAGAGGTCATGTGAAGTCCAGCAGGGTTCAGAAAGGAGTCATGTGAAGTCCAGCAGGGTTCAGATATATGTCATGTGAAGTCCAGCAGGGTTGAGAAAAGTTGGTGCATTCATTTGTGTTCAGCTGCAATTCCGAGTACTTGTCAGAGGCCTTTGTGCGCGTGGCTCAGCAAAGTGCACGTCTGCGACAACCGGAAACCCCTTACGTTGATCACTCATTATTGCAGCACTAAAACATATCAGTAGGAGTGATAGCTAGTAGTTACCTGGGCCAGTGGCGCAATGGATAACGCGTCTGACTACGAATCAGAAGATTGTAGGTTCGACTCCTACCTGGCTCAAAACTGATTTTGACTTCACTTTTAGCAATATTTAATGAAGTCGCGTGGTCGCTTTGCTTCCTCAACATATTTTCCTGAAGTCGAATTCATTGGAGTGGTAGTCCACCCCTTGGTGACGATTGAGTAACCTTGGTCACCTCTTTAAAATACAGTCGCGACCCTCGCGTCAAGGATTTGGCAACAGATTACGTCATCTTCCCGTTCCAAACCTGCTTTTTTAGTTCTACTTCCTTGAGGAACAGAGAAACCCAAGGTATCACCGCCATCGGAACGAGGGTCAAGCTGGGCTCAAGTCTTTCACGAACCTGCTGGCCAGGCCCAACGTTCAAATATGGTTGGAGGAGGAATTTGTCATTTGTTCCGGCTGCCTGCAAAAGCTCGCCCATGCTTCCTGAAGTACACTGGGATCTGCAACGTCGACCAACGAAGACTGGCAGACCGTCAGTGAAAAGGCACGGTCATGTGAAGTCCAGCAGGGTTCAGAAAGATGTCGTAGGAGGTCAAGCAGGGTTCAGAAAGAGGTCAGAGGAGGTTCAGCAGGGTTCAGAAAGAGGTCATAGGAGGTCCAGCAGGGTACAGAAAGAGGTCGCAGTAGGTCCAGCAGGGTTCAGAAAGAGGTCATGTGAAGTCCAGCAGCGTTCAGATAGAGGTCATGTGAAGTCCAGCAGGGTTCAGATAGAGGTCATGTGAAGTCCAGCAGGGTTCAGAAAGATGTCGTAGGAGGTCAATCAGGGTTCAGAAAGAGGTCAGAGGAGGTTCTGCAGGGTTCAGAAAGAGGTCATAGGAGGTCCAGCAGGGTACAGAAAGAGGTCGCAGTAGGTCCAGCAGGGTTCAGAAAGAGGTCATGTGAAGTCCAGCAGGGTTCAGATAGAGGTCATGTGAAGTCCAGCAGGGTTCAGAAAGGAGTCATGTGAAGTCCAGCAGGGTTCAGATATATGTCATGTGAAGTCCAGCAGGGTTCAGAAAAGTTGGTGCATTCATTTGTGTTCAGCTGCAATTCCGAGTACTTGTCAAAGGCCTTTGTGCGCGTGGCTCAGGAACGTGCACGTCTGCGACAACCGGAGACCCCTTACGTTGATCACTCATTATTGCAGCACTAAAACATATCAGTAGGAGTGATAGCTAGTAGTCACATGGGCCAGTGGCGCAATGGATAACGCGTCTGACTACGAATCAGAAGATTGTAGGTTTGACTCCTACCTGGCTCAAAACTGATTTTGACTTCACTTTTAGCAATATTTAACGAAGTCGCGTGGTCGCTTTGCTTCTTCAACATATTTTCCTGAAGTCGAATTCATTGGAGTGGTAGTCCACCCCTTGGTGACGATTGAGTAACCTTGGTCACCTCTTTAAAATACAGTCGCGACCCTCGCGTCAAGGATTTGGCAACAGATTACGTCATCTTCCCGTTCCAAACCTGCTTTTTTAGTTCTACTTCCTTGAGGAACAGAGAAACCCAAGGTATCACCGCCATCGGAACGAGGGTCAAGCTGGGCTCAAGTCTTTCACGAACCTGCTGGCCAGGCCCAACGTTCAAATATGGTTGGAGGAGGAATTTGTCATTTGTTCCGGCTGCCTGCGAAAGCTCGCCCATGCTTCCTGAAGTACACTGGGATCTGCAACGTCGACCAACGAAGACTGGCAGACCGTCAGTGAAAAGGCACGGTCATGTGAAGTCCAGCAGGGTTCAGAAAGATGTCGTAGGAGGTCAAGCAGGGTTCAGAAAGAGGTCAGAGGGGGTTCAGCAGGGTTCAGAAAGAGGTCATAGGAGGTCCAGCAGGGTCCAGAAAGAGGTCGCAGTAGGTCCAGCAGGGTTCAGAGAGAGGTCATGTGAAGTCCAGCAGGGTTCAGATAGAGGTCATGTGAAGTCCAGCAGGGTTCAGATAGAGGTCATGTGAAGTCCAGCAGGGTTCAGAAAGATGTCGTAGGAGGTCAATCCGGGTTCAGAAAGAGGTCAGAGGAGGTTCAGCAGGGTTCAGAAAGAGGTCATAGGAGGTCCAGCAGGGTACAGAAAGAGGTCGCAGTAGGTCCAGCAGGGTTCAGAAAGAGGTCATGTGAAGTCCAGCATGGTTCAGATAGAGGTCGTGTGAAGTCCAGCAGGGTTCAGATAGAGGTCATGTGAAGTTCAGCAGGGTTCAGAAAGAGGTCATAGGAGGTCCAGCAGGGTACAGAAAGAGGTCGCAGTAGGTCCAGCAGGGTTCAGATAGAGGTCGTGTGAAGTCCTGCAGGGTTCAGATAGAGGTCATGTGAAGTTTAGCAGGGTTCAGAAAGAGGTCATGTGAAGTCCAGCAGGGTTCAGAAAAATTGGTGCATTCATTTATGTTCAGCTGCAATTCCGAATACTTGTCAGAGGCCTTTGTGCGCGTGGCTCAGGAACGTGCACGTCTGCGACAACCGGAGACCCCTTACGTTGATCACTCATTATTGCAGCACTAAAACATATCAGTAGGAGTGATAGCTAGTAGTCACATGGGCCAGTGGCGCAATGGATAACGCGTCTGACTACGAATCAGAAGATTGTAGGTTCGACTCCTACCTGGCTCAAAACTGATTTTGACTTCACTTTTAGCAATATTTAATGAAGTCGCGTGGTCGCTTTGCTTCTTCAACATATTTTCCTGAAGTCGAATTCATTGGAGTGGTAGTCCACCCTTTGGTGACGATTGAGTAACCTTGGTCACCTCTTTAAAATACAGTCGCGACCCTCGCGTCAAGGATTTGGCAACAGATTACGTCATCTTCCCGTTCCAAACCTGCTTTTTTAGTTCTACTTCCTTGAGGAACAGAGAAACCCAAGGTATCACCGCCATCGGAACGAGGGTCAAGCTGGGCTCAAGTCTTTCATGAACCTGCTGGCCAGGCCCAACGTTCAAATATGGTTGGAGGAGGAATTTGTCATTTGTTCCGGCTGCCTGCGAAAGCTCGCCCATGCTTCCTGAAGTACACTGGGATCTGCAACGTCGACCAACGAAGACTGGCAGACCGTCAGTGAAAAGGCACTGTCATGTGAAGTCCAGCAGGGTTCAGATAGAGGTCATGTGAAGTCCAGCAGGGTTCAGATAGAGGTCATGTGAAGTCCAGCAGGGTTCAGAAAGATGTCGTAGGAGGTCAAGCAGGGTTCAGAAAGAGGTCAGAGGAGGTTCAGCAGGGTTCAGAAAGAGGTCATAGGAGGTCCAGCAGGGTACAGAAAGAGGTCGCAGTAGGTCCAGCAGGGTTCAGAAAGAGGTCATGTGAAGTCCAGCAGGGTTCAGATAGAGGTCATGTGAAGTCCAGCAGGGTTCAGAAAGAGGTCATAGGAGGTCCAGCAGGGTACAGAAAGAGGTCGCAGTAGGTCCAGCAGGGTTCAGAAAGAGGTCATGTGAAGTCCAGCATGGTTCAGATAGAGGTCGTGTGAAGTCCAGCAGGGTTCAGATAGAGGTCATGTGAAGTTCAGCAGGGTTCAGAAAGAGGTCATGTGAAGTCCATCAGGGTTCAGAAAAGTTGGTGCATTCATTTGTGTTCAGCTGCAATTCCGAGTACTTGTCAGAGGCCTTTGTGCGCGTGGCTCAGGAACGTGCACGTCTGCGACAACCGGAGACCCCTTACGTTGATCAGTCATTATTGCAGCACTAAAACATATCAGTAGGAGTGATAGCTAGTAGTCACATGGGCCAGTGGCGCAATGGATAACGCGTCTGACTACGAATCAGAAGATTGTAGGTTCGACTCCTACCTGGCTCAAAACTGATTTTGACATCACTTTTAGCAATATTTAATGAAGTCGCGTGGTCGCTTTGCTTCTTCAACATATTTTCCTGAAGTCGAATTCATTGGAGTGGTAGTCCACCCCTTGGTGACGATTGAGTAACCTTGGTCACCTCTTTAAAATACAGTCGCGACCCTCGCGTCAAGGATTTGGCAACAGATTACGTCATCTTCCCGTTCCAAACCTGCTTTTTTAGTTCGACTTCCTTGAGGAACAGAGAAACCCAAGGTATCACCGCCATCGGAACGAGGGTCAAGCTGGGCTCAAGTCTTTCACGAACCTGCTGGCCAGGCCCAACGTTCAAATATGGTTGGAGGAGGAATTTGTCATTTGTTCCGGCTGCCTGCGAAAGCTCGCCCATGCTTCCTGAAGTACACTGGGATCTGCAACGTCGACCAACGAAGACTGGCAGACCGTCAGTGAAAAGGCACGGTCATGTGAAGTCCAGCAGGGTTCAGAAAGATGTCGTAGGAGGTCAAGCAGGGTTCAGAAAGAGGTCAGAGGAGGTTCAGCAGGGTTCAGAAAGAGGTCATAGGAGGTCCAGCAGGGTACAGAAAGAGGTCGCAGTAGGTCCAGCAGGGTTCAGAAAGAGGTCATGTGAAGTCCAGCAGGGTTCAGATAGAGGTCATGTGAAGTCCAGCAGGGTTCAGATAGAGGTCATGTGAAGTCCAGCAGGGTTCAGAAAGATGTCGTAGGAGGTCAAGCAGGGTTCAGAAAGAGGTCAGAGGAGTTTCAGCAGGGTTCAGAAGGAGGTCATAGGAGGTCCAGCAGGGTACAGAAAGAGGTCGCAGTAGGTCCAGCAGGGTTCAGAAAGAGGTCATGTGAAGTCCAGCAGGTTCAGATAGAGGTCATGTGAAGTCCAGCAGGGTTCAGAAAGGAGTCATGTGAAGTCCAGCAGGGTTCAGATATATGTCATGTGAAGTCCAGCATGGTTCAGATAGAGGTCGTGTGAAGTCCAGCAGGGTTCAGATAGAGGTCATGTGCAGTTCAGCAGGGTTCAGAAAGAGGTCATGTGAAGTCCAGCAGGGTTCAGAAAAGTTGGTGCATTCATTTGTGTTCAGCTGCAATTCCGAGTACTTGTCAGAGGCCTTTGTGCGCGTGGCTCAGGAACGTGCACGTCTGCGACAACCGGAGACCCCTAACGTTGATCACTCATTATTGCAGCACTAAAACATATCAGTAGGAGTGGTAGCTAGTAGTCACATGGTCTAGTGGCGCAATGGATAACGCGTCTGACTACGAATCAGAAGATTGTAGGTTCGACTCCTACCTGGCTCAAAACTGATTTTGACTTCACTTTTAGCAATATTTAATGAAGTCGCGTGGTCGCTTTGCTTCTTCAACATATTTTCCTGAAGTCGAATTCATTGGAGTGGTAGTCCACCCCTTGGTGACGATTGAGTAACCTTGGTCACCTCTTTAAAATACAGTCGTGACCCTCGCGTCAAGGATTTGGCAACAGATTACGTCATCTTCCCGTTCCAAACCTGCTTTTTTAGTTCTACTTCCTTGTGGAACAGAGAAACCCAAGGTATCACCGCCATCGGAACGAGGGTCAAGCTGGGCTCAAGTCTTTCACGAACCTGCTGGCCAGGCCCAACGTTCAAATATGGTTGGAGGAGGAATTTGTCATTTGTTCCGGCTGCCTGCGAAAGCTCGCCCATGCTTCCTGAAGTACACTGGGATCTGCAACGTCGACCAACGAAGACTGGCAGACCGTCAGTGAAAAGGCACGGTCATGTGAAGTCCAGCAGGGTTCAGATGGAGGTCATGTGAAGTCCAGCAGGGTTCAGATAGAGGTCATGTGAAGTCCAGCAGGGTTCAGAAAGATGTCGTAGGAGGTCAATCAGGGTTCAGAAAGAGGTCAGAGGAGGTTCAGCAGGGTTCAGAAAGAGGTCATAGGAGGTCCAGCAGGGTACAGAAAGAGGTCATAGGAGGTCCAGCAGGGTACAGAAAGAGGTCGCAGTAGGTCCAGCAGGGTTCAGAAAGAGGTCATGTGAAGTCCAGCAGGGTTCAGATAGAGGTCATGTGAAGTCCAGCAGGGTTCAGAAAGAGGTCATAGGAGGTCCAGCAGGGTACAGAAAGAGGTCGCAGTAGGTCCAGCAGGGTTCAGAAAGAGGTCATGTGAAGTCCAGCAGGGTTCAGATAGAGGTCATGTGAAGTCTAGCAGGGTTCAGAAAGGAGTCATGTGAAGTCCAGCAGGGTTCAGATATATGTCATGTGAAGTCCAGCAGGGTTCAGAAAAGTTGGTGCATTCATTTGTGTTCAGCTGCAATTCCGAGTACTTGTCAGAGGCCTTTGTGCGCGTGCCTCAGGAAAGTGCACGTCTGCGACAACCGGAGACCCCTTACGTTGATCACTCATTATTGCAGCACTAAAACATATCAGTAGGAGTGATAGCTAGTAGTCACATGGGCCAGTGGCGCAATGGATAACGCGTCTGATTACGAATCAGAAGATTGTAGGTTCGACTCCTACCTGGCTCAAAACTGATTTTGACTTCACTTTTAGCAATATTTAATGAAGTCGCGTGGTCGCTTTGCTTCTTCAACATATTTTCCTGAAGTCGAATTCATTGGAGTGGTCGTCCACCCCTTGGTGACGATTGAGTAACCTTGGTCACCTCTTTAAAATACAGTCGCGACCCTCGCGTCAAGGATTTGGCAACAGATTACGTCATCTTCCCGTTCCAAACCTGCTTTTTTAGTTCTACTTCCTTGAGGAACAGAGAAACCCAAGGTATCACCGCCATCGGAACGAGGGTCAGGCTGGGCTCAAGTCTTTCACGAATCTGCTGGCCAGGCCCAACGTTCAAATATGGTTGGAGGAGGAATTTGTCATTTGTTCCGGCTGCCTGCGAAAGCTCGCCCATGCTTCCTGAAGTACACTGGGATCTGCAACGTCGACCAACGAAGACTGGCAGACCGTCAGTGAAAAGGCACGGTCATGTGAAGTCCAGCAGGGTTCAGATAGAGGTCATGTGAAGTCCAGCAGGGTTCAGATAGAGGTCATGTGAAGTCCAGCAGGGTTCAGAAAGATGTCGTAGGAGGTCAATCAGGGTTCAGAAAGAGGTCAGAGGAGGTTCAGCAGGGTTCAGAAAGAGGTCATAAGAGGTCCAGCAGGGTACAGAAAGAGGTCGCAGTAGGTCCAGCAGGGTTCAGAAAGAGGTCATGTGAAGTCCAGCAGGGTTCAGATAGAGGTCATGTGAAGTCCAGCAGGGTTCAGAAAGGAGTCATGTGAAGTCCAGCAGGGTTCAGATATATGTCATGTGAAGTCCAGCAGGGTTCAGAAAAGTTGGTGCATTCATTTGTGTTCAGCTGCAATTCCGAGTACTTGTCAGAGGCCTTTGTGCGCGTGGCTCAGGAAAGTGCACGTCTGCGACAACCGGAGACCCCTTACGTTGATCACTCATTATTGCAGCACTAAAACATATCAGTAGGAGTGATAGCTAGTAGTCACATGGGCCAGTGGCGCAATGGATAACGCGTCTGACTACGAATCAGAAGATTGTAGGTTCGACTCCTACCTGGCTCAAAACTGGTTTTGACTTCACTTTTAGCAATATTTAATGAAGTCGCGTGGTCGCTTTGCTTCTTCAACATATTTTCCTGAAGTCGAATTCATTGGAGTGGTAGTCCACCCCTTGGTGACGATTGAGTAACCTTGGTCACCTCTTTAAAATACAGTCGCGACCCTCGCGTCAAGGATTTGGCAACAGATTACGTCATCTTCCCGTTCCAAACCTGCTTTTTTAGTTCTACTTCCTTGAGGAACAGAGAAACCCAAGGTATCACCGCCATCGGAACGAGGGTCAAGCTGGGCTCAAGTCTTTCACGAACCTGCTGGCCAGGCCCAACGTTCAAATATGGTTGGAGGAGGAATTTGTCATTTGTTGCGGCTGCCTGCGAAAGCTCGCCCATGCTTCCTGAAGTACACTGGGATCTGCAACGTCGACCAACGAAGACTGGCAGACCGTCAGTGAAAAGGCACGGTCATGTGAAGTCCAGCAGGGTTCAGAAAGATGTCGTAGGAGGTCAAGCAGGGTTCAGAAAGAGGTCAGAGGAGGTTCAGCAGGGTTCAGAAAGAGGTCATAGGAGGTCCAGCAGGGTACAGAAAGAGGTCGCAGTAGGTCCAGCAGGGTTCAGAAAGAGGTCATGTGAAGTCCAGCAGGGTTCAGATAGAGGTCATGTGAAGTCCAGCAGGGTTCAGAAAGATGTCGGAGGAGGTCAATCAGGGTTCAGAAAGAGGTCAGAGGAGGTTCAGCAGGGTTCAGAAAGAGGTCATAGGAAGTCCAGCAGGGTACAGAAAGAGGTCGCAGTAGGTCCAGCAGGGTTCAGATATATGTCATGTGAAGTCCAGCATGGTTCACATAGAGGTCGTGTGAAGTCCAGCAGGGTTCAGATAGAGGTCATGTGAAGTTCAGCAGGGTTCAGAAAGAGGTCATGTGAAGTCCAGCAGGGTTCAGAAAGGAGTCATGTGAAGTCCAGCAGGGTTCAGATATATGTCATGTGAAGTCCAGCAGGGTTGAGAAAAGTTGGTGCATTCATTTGTGTTCAGCTGCAATTCCGAGTACTTGTCAGAGGCCTTTGTGCGCGTGGCTCAGCAAAGTGCACGTCTGCGACAACCGGAAACCCCTTACGTTGATCACTCATTATTGCAGCACTAAAACATATCAGTAGGAGTGATAGCTAGTAGTTACCTGGGCCAGTGGCGCAATGGATAACGCGTCTGACTACGAATCAGAAGATTGTAGGTTCGACTCCTACCTGGCTCAAAACTGATTTTGACTTCACTTTTAGCAATATTTAATGAAGTCGCGTGGTCGCTTTGCTTCCTCAACATATTTTCCTGAAGTCGAATTCATTGGAGTGGTAGTCCACCCCTTGGTGACGATTGAGTAACCTTGGTCACCTCTTTAAAATACAGTCGCGACCCTCGCGTCAAGGATTTGGCAACAGATTACGTCATCTTCCCGTTCCAAACCTGCTTTTTTAGTTCTACTTCCTTGAGGAACAGAGAAACCCAAGGTATCACCGCCATCGGAACGAGGGTCAAGCTGGGCTCAAGTCTTTCACGAACCTGCTGGCCAGGCCCAACGTTCAAATACGGTTGGAGGAGGAATTTGTCATTTGTTCCGGCTGCCTGCAAAAGCTCGCCCATGCTTCCTGAAGTACACTGGGATCTGCAACGTCGACCAACGAAGACTGGCAGACCGTCAGTGAAAAGGCACGGTCATGTGAAGTCCAGCAGGGTTCAGAAAGATGTCGTAGGAGGTCAAGCAGGGTTCAGAAAGAGGTCAGAGGAGGTTCAGCAGGGTTCAGAAAGAGGTCATAGGAGGTCCAGCAGGGTACAGAAAGAGGTCGCAGTAGGTCCAGCAGGGTTCAGAAAGAGGTCATGTGAAGTCCAGCAGCGTTCAGATAGAGGTCATGTGAAGTCCAGCAGGGTTCAGATAGAGGTCATGTGAAGTCCAGCAGGGTTCAGAAAGATGTCGTAGGAGGTCAATCAGGGTTCAGAAAGAGGTCAGAGGAGGTTCTGCAGGGTTCAGAAAGAGGTCATAGGAGGTCCAGCAGGGTACAGAAAGAGGTCGCAGTAGGTCCAGCAGGGTTCAGAAAGAGGTCATGTGAAGTCCAGCAGGGTTCAGATAGAGGTCATGTGAAGTCCAGCAGGGTTCAGAAAGGAGTCATGTGAAGTCCAGCAGGGTTCAGATATATGTCATGTGAAGTCCAGCAGGGTTCAGAAAAGTTGGTGCATTCATTTGTGTTCAGCTGCAATTCCGAGTACTTGTCAAAGGCCTTTGTGCGCGTGGCTCAGGAACGTGCACGTCTGCGACAACCGGAGACCCCTTACGTTGATCACTCATTATTGCAGCACTAAAACATATCAGTAGGAATGATAGCTAGTAGTCACATGGGCCAGTGGCGCAATGGATAACGCGTCTGACTACGAATCAGAAGATTGTAGGTTTGACTCCTACCTGGCTCAAAACTGATTTTGACTTCACTTTTAGCAATATTTAACGAAGTCGCGTGGTCGCTTTGCTTCTTCAACATATTTTCCTGAAGTCGAATTCATTGGAGTGGTAGTCCACCCCTTGGTGACGATTGAGTAACCTTGGTCACCTCTTTAAAATACAGTCGCGACCCTCGCGTCAAGGATTTGGCAACAGATTACGTCATCTTCCCGTTCCAAACCTGCTTTTTTAGTTCTACTTCCTTGAGGAACAGAGAAACCCAAGGTATCACCGCCATCGGAACGAGGGTCAAGCTGGGCTCAAGTCTTTCACGAACCTGCTGGCCAGGCCCAACGTTCAAATATGGTTGGAGGAGGAATTTGTCATTTGTTCCGGCTGCCTGCGAAAGCTCGCCCATGCTTCCTGAAGTACACTGGGATCTGCAACGTCGACCAACGAAGACTGGCAGACCGTCAGTGAAAAGGCACGGTCATGTGAAGTCCAGCAGGGTTCAGAAAGATGTCGTAGGAGGTCAAGCAGGGTTCAGAAAGAGGTCAGAGGGGGTTCAGCAGGGTTCAGAAAGAGGTCATAGGAGGTCCAGCAGGGTCCAGAAAGAGGTCGCAGTAGGTCCAGCAGGGTTCAGAGAGAGGTCATGTGAAGTCCAGCAGGGTTCAGATAGAGGTCATGTGAAGTCCAGCAGGGTTCAGATAGAGGTCATGTGAAGTCCAGCAGGGTTCAGAAAGATGTCGTAGGAGGTCAATCCGGGTTCAGAAAGAGGTCAGAGGAGGTTCAGCAGGGTTCAGAAAGAGGTCATAGGAGGTCCAGCAGGGTACAGAAAGAGGTCGCAGTAGGTCCAGCAGGGTTCAGAAAGAGGTCATGTGAAGTCCAGCATGGTTCAGATAGAGGTCGTGTGAAGTCCAGCAGGGTTCAGATAGAGGTCATGTGAAGTTCAGCAGGGTTCAGAAAGAGGTCATAGGAGGTCCAGCAGGGTACAGAAAGAGGTCGCAGTAGGTCCAGCAGGGTTCAGATAGAGGTCGTGTGAAGTCCAGCAGGGTTCAGATAGAGGTCATGTGAAGTTTAGCAGGGTTCAGAAAGAGGTCATGTGAAGTCCAGCAGGGTTCAGAAAAATTGGTGCATTCATTTATGTTCAGCTGCAATTCCGAATACTTGTCAGAGGCCTTTGTGCGCGTGGCTCAGGAACGTGCACGTCTGCGACAACCGGAGACCCCTTACGTTGATCACTCATTATTGCAGCACTAAAACATATCAGTAGGAGTGATAGCTAGTAGTCACATGGGCCAGTGGCGCAATGGATAACGCGTCTGACTACGAATCAGAAGATTGTAGGTTCGACTCCTACCTGGCTCAAAACTGATTTTGACTTCACTTTTAGCAATATTTAATGAAGTCGCGTGGTCGCTTTGCTTCTTCAACATATTTTCCTGAAGTCGAATTCATTGGAGTGGTCGTCCACCCCTTGGTGACGATTGAGTAACCTTGGTCACCTCTTTAAAATACAGTCGCGACTCTCGCGTCAAGGATTTGGCAACAGATTACGTCATCTTCCCGTTCCAAACCTGCTTTTTTAGTTCTACTTCCTTGAGGAACAGAGAAACCCAAGGTATCACCGCCATCGGAACGAGGGTCAAGCTGGGCTCAAGTCTTTCACGAACCTGCTGGCCAGGCCCAACGTTCAAATATGGTTGGAGGAGGAGTTTGTCACTTGTTCCGGCTGCCTGCGAAAGCTCGCCCATGCTTCCTGAAGTACACTGGGATCTGCAACGTCGACCAACGAAGACTGGCAGACCGTCAGTGAAAAGGCACGGTCATGTGAAGTCCAGCAGGGTTCAGAAAGATGTCGTAAGAGGTCAAGCAGGGTTCAGAAAGAGGTCAGAGGAGGTTCAGCAGGGTTCAGAAAGAGGTCATAGGAGGTCCAGCAGGGTACAGAAAGAGGTCGCAGTAGGTCCAGCAGGGTTCAGAAAGAGGTCATGTGAAGTCCAGCAGCGTTCAGATAGAGGTCATGTGAAGTCCAGCAGGGTTCAGATAGAGGTCATGTGAAGTCCAGCAGGGTTCAGAAAGATGTCGTAGGAGGTCAATCAGGGTTCAGAAAGAGGTCAGAGGAGGTTCTGCAGGGTTCAGAAAGAGGTCATAGGAGGTCCAGCAGGGTACAGAAAGAGGTCGCAGTAGGTCCAGCAGGGTTCAGAAAGAGGTCATGTGAAGTCCAGCAGGGTTCAGATAGAGGTCATGTGAAGTCCAGCAGGGTTCAGAAAGGAGTCATGTGAAGTCCAGCAGGGTTCAGATATATGTCATGTGAAGTCCAGCAGGGTTCAGAAAAGTTGGTGCATTCATTTGTGTTCAGCTGCAATTCCGAGTACTTGTCAAAGGCCTTTGTGCGCGTGGCTCAGGAACGTGCACGTCTGCGACAACCGGAGACCCCTTACGTTGATCACTCATTATTGCAGCACTAAACATATCAGTAGGAGTGATAGCTAGTAGTCACATGGGCCAGTGGCGCAATGGATAACGCGTCTGACTACGAATCAGAAGATTGTAGGTTCGACTCCTACCTGGCTTAAAACTGATTTTGACTTCACTGTTAGCAATATTTAATGAAGTCGCGTGGTCGCTTTGCTTCTTCAACATATTTTCCTGAAGTCGAATTCATTGGAGTGGTAGTCCACCCTTTGGTGACGATTGAGTCACCTTGGTCACCTCTTTAAAATACAGTCGCAACCCTCGCGTCAAGGATTTGGCAACAGATTACGTCATCTTCCCGTTCCAAACCTGCTTTTTTAGTTCTACTTCCTTGAGGAACAGAGAAACCCAAGGTATCACCGCCATCGGAACGAGGGTCAAGCTGGGCTCAAGTCTTTCACGAACCTGCTGGCCAGGCCCAACGTTCAAATATGGTTGGAGGAGGAATTTGTCATTTGTTCCGGCTGCCTGCGAAAGCTCGCCCATGCTTCCTGAAGTACACTGGGATCTGCAACGTCGACCAACGAAGACTGGCAGACCGTCAGTGAAAAGGCACTGTCATGTGAAGTCCAGCAGGGTTCAGATAGAGGTCATGTGAAGTCCAGCAGGGTTCAGATAGAGGTCATGTGAAGTCCAGCAGGGTTCAGAAAGATGTCGTAGGAGGTCAAGCAGGGTTCAGAAAGAGGTCAGAGGAGGTTCAGCAGGGTTCAGAAAGAGGTCATAGGAGGTCCAGCAGGGTACAGAAAGAGGTCGCAGTAGGTCCAGCAGGGTTCAGAAAGAGGTCATGTGAAGTCCAGCAGGGTTCAGATAGAGGTCATGTGAAGTCCAGCAGGGTTCAGAAAGAGGTCATAGGAGGTCCAGCAGGGTACAGAAAGAGGTCGCAGTAGGTCCAGCAGGGTTCAGAAAGAGGTCATGTGAAGTCCAGCATGGTTCAGATAGAGGTCGTGTGAAGTCCAGCAGGGTTCAGATAGAGGTCATGTGAAGTTCAGCAGGGTTCAGAAAGAGGTCATGTGAAGTCCATCAGGGTTCAGAAAAGTTGGTGCATTCATTTGTGTTCAGCTGCAATTCCGAGTACTTGTCAGAGGCCTTTGTGCGCGTGGCTCAGGAACGTGCACGTCTGCGACAACCGGAGACCCCTTACGTTGATCACTCATTATTGCAGCACTAAAACATATCAGTAGGAGTGATAGCTAGTAGTCACATGGGCCAGTGGCGCAATGGATAACGCGTCTGACTACGAATCAGAAGATTGTAGGTTCGACTCCTACCTGGCTCAAAACTGATATTGACATCACTTTTAGCAATATTTAATGAAGTCGCGTGGTCGCTTTGCTTCTTCAACATATTTTCCTGAAGTCGAATTCATTGGAGTGGTAGTCCACCCCTTGGTGACGATTGAGTAACCTTGGTCACCTCTTTAAAATACAGTCGCGACCCTCGCGTCAAGGATTTGGCAACAGATTACGTCATCTTCCCGTTCCAAACCTGCTTTTTTAGTTCTACTTCCTTGAGGAACAGAGAAACCCAAGGTATCACCGCCATCGGAACGAGGGTCAAGCTGGGCTCAAGTCTTTCACGAACCTGCTGGCCAGGCCCAACGTTCAAATATGGTTGGAGGAGGAATTTGTCATTTGTTCCGGCTGCCTGCGAAAGCTCTCCCATGCTTCCTGAAGTACACTGGGATCTGCAACGTCGACCAACGAAGACTGGCAGACCGTCAGTGAAAAGGCACGGTCATGTGAAGTCCAGCAGGGTTCAGAAAGATGTCGTAGGAGGTCAAGCAGGGTTCAGAAAGAGGTCAGAGGAGGTTCAGCAGGGTTCAGAAAGAGGTCATAGGAGGTCCAGCAGGGTACAGAAAGAGGTCGCAGTAGGTCCAGCAGGGTTCAGAAAGAGGTCATGTGAAGTCCAGCAGGGTTCAGATAGAGGTCATGTGAAGTCCAGCAGGGTTCAGATAGAGGTCATGTGAAGTCCAGCAGGGTTCAGAAAGATGTCGTAGGAGGTCAAGCAGGGTTCAGAAAGAGGTCAGAGGAGTTTCAGCAGGGTTCAGAAGGAGGTCATAGGAGGTCCAGCAGGGTACAGAAAGAGGTCGCAGTAGGTCCAGCAGGGTTCAGAAAGAGGTCATGTGAAGTCCAGCAGGGTTCAGAAAGATGTCGTAGGAGGTCAAGCAGGGTTCAGAAAGAGGTCAGAGGAGGTTCACCAGGGTTCAGAAAGAGGTCATAGGAGGTCCAGCAGGGTACAGAAAGAGGTCGCAGTAGGTCCAGCAGGGTTCAGAAAGAGGTCATGTGAAGTCCAGCAGGGTTCAGATAGAGGTCATGTGAAGTCCAGCAGGGTTCAGAAAAGTTGGTGCATTCATTTGTGTTCAGCTGCAATTCCGAGTACTTGTCAGAGGCCTTTGTGCACGTGGCTCAGGAACGTGCACGTCTGCGACAACCGGAGACTCCTTACGTTGATCACTCATTATTGCAGCACTAAAACATATCAGTAGGAGTGATAGCTTGTAGTCACATGGGCCAGTGGCGCAATGGATAACGCGTCTGACTACGAATCAGGAGATTGTAGATTCGACTCCTACCTGGCTCAAAACTGATTTTGACTTCACTTTTAGCAATATTTAATGAAGTCGCGTGGTCGCTTTGCTTCTTCAACATATTTTCCTGAAGTCGAATTCATTGGAGTGGTCGTCCACCCCTTGGTGACGATTGAGTAACCTTGGTCACCTCTTTAAAATACAGTCGCGACCCTCGCGTCAAGGATTTGGCAACAGATTACGTCATCTTCCCGTTCCAAACCTGCTTTTTTAGTTCTACTTCCTTGAGGAACAGAGAAACCCAAGGTATCACCGCCATCGGAACGAGGGTCAAGCTGGGCTCAAGTCTTTCACGAACCTGCTGGCCAGGCCCAACGTTCAAATATGGTTGGAGGAGGAATTTGTCATTTGTTCCGGCTGCCTGCGAAAGCTCGCCCATGCTTCCTGAAGTACACTGGGATCTGCAACGTCGACCAACGAAGACTGGCAGACCGTCAGTGAAAAGGCACGGTCATGTGAAGTCCAGCAGGGTTCAGATAGAGGTCATGTGAAGTCCAGCAGGGTTCAGATAGAGGTCATGTGAAGTCCAGCAGGGTTCAGAAAGATGTCGTAGGAGGTCAATCAGGGTTCAGAAAGAGGTCAGAGGAGGTTCAGCAGGGTTCAGAAAGAGGTCATAGGAGGTCCAGCAGGGTACAGAAAGAGGTCATAGGAGGTCCAGCAGGGTACAGAAAGAGGTCGCAGTAGGTCCAGCAGGGTTCAGAAAGAGGTCATGTGAAGTCCAGCAGGGTTCAGATAGAGGTCATGTGAAGTCCAGCAGGGTTCAGAAAGAGGTCATAGGAGGTCCAGCAGGGTACAGAAAGAGGTCGCAGTAGGTCCAGCAGGGTTCAGAAAGAGGTCATGTGAAGTCCAGCAGGGTTCAGATAGAGGTCATGTGAAGTCCAGCAGGGTTCATAAAGATGTCGTAGGAGGTCAAGCAGGGTTTAGAAAGAGGTCAGAGGAGGTTCAGCAGGGTTCAGAAAGAGGTCATAGGAGGTCCAGCAGGGTACAGAAAGAGGTCGCAGTAGGTCCAGCAGGGTTCAGAAAGAGGTCATGTGAAGTCCAGCAGGGTTCAGATAGAGGTCATGTGAAGTCCAGCAGGGTTCAGAAAGAGGTCATAGGAGGTCCAGCAGGGTACAGAAAGAGGTCGCAGTAGGTCCAGCAGGGTTCAGAAAGAGGTCATGTGAAGTCCAGCATGGTTCAGATAGAGGTCGTGTGAAGTCCAGCAGGGTTCAGATAGAGGTCATGTGAAGTTCAGCAGGGTTCAGAAAGAGGTCATGTGAAGTCCAGCAGGGTTCAGAAAAGTTGGTGCATTCATTTGTGTTCAGCTGCAATTCCGAGTACTTGTCAGAGGCCTTTGTGCGCGTGGCTCAGGAACGTGCACGTCTGCGACAACCGGAGACCCCTTACGTTGATCACTCATTATTGCAGCACTAAAACATATCAGTAGGAGTGATAGCTAGTAGTCACATGGGCCAGTGGCGCAATGGATAACGCGTCTGACTACGAATTAGAAGATTGTAGGTTCGACTCCTACTTGGCTCAAAACTGATTTTGACATCACTTTTAGCAATATTTAATGAAGTCGCGTGGTCGCTTTGCTTCTTCAACATATTTTCCTGAAGTCGAATTCATTGGAGTGGTAGTCCACCCCTTGGTGACGATTGAGTAACCTTGGTCACCTCTTTAAAATACAGTCGCGACCCTCGCGTCAAGGATTTGGCAACAGATTACGTCATCTTCCCGTTCCAAACCTGCTTTTTTAGTTCTACTTCCTTGAGGAACAGAGAAACCCAAGGTATCACCGCCATCGGAACGAGGGTCAAGCTGGGCTCAAGTCTTTCACGAACCTGCTGGCCAGGCCCAACGTTCAAATATGGTTAAGGAGGAATTTGTCATTTGTTCCGGCTGCCTGCGAAAGCTCGCCCATGCTTCCTGAAGTACACTGGGATCTGCAACGTCGACCAACGAAGACTGGCAGACCGTCAGTGAAAAGGCACGGTCATGTGAAGTCCAGCAGGGTTCAGATAGAGGTCATGTGAAGTCCAGCAGGGTTCAGATAGAGGTCATGTGAAGTCCAGCAGGGTTCAGATAGAGGTCATGTGAAGTCCAGCAGGGTTCAGAAAGATGTCGTAGGAGGTCAATCAGGGTTCAGAAAGAGGTCAGAGGAGGTTCAGCAGGGTTCAGAAAGAGGTCATAAGAGGTCCAGCAGGGTACAGAAAGAGGTCGCAGTAGGTCCAGCAGGGTTCAGAAAGAGGTCATGTGAAGTCCAGCAGGGTTCAGATAGAGGTCATGTGAAGTCCAGCAGGGTTCAGAAAGGAGTCATGTGAAGTCCAGCAGGGTTCAGATATATGTCATGTGAAGTCCAGCAGGGTTCAGAAAGATGTCGTAGGAGGTCAAGCAGGGTTCAGAAAGAGGTCAGAGGAGGTTCAGCAGGGTTCAGAAAGAGGTCATAGGAGGTCCAGCAGGGTACAGAAAGAGGTCGCAGTAGGTCCAGCAGGGTTCAGAAAGAGGTCATGTGAAGTCCAGCAGGGTTCAGATAGAGGTCATGTGAAGTCCAGCAGGGTTCAGAAAGATGTCGTAGGAGGTCAATCAGGGTTCAGAAAGAGGTCAGAGGAGGTTCAGCAGGGTTCAGAAAGAGGTCATAGGAGGTCCAGCAGGGTACAGAAAGAGGTCGCAGTAGGTCCAGCAGGGTTCAGATATATGTCATGTGAAGTCCAGCATGGTTCAGATAGAGGTCGTGTGAAGTCCAGCAGGGTTCAGATAGAGGTCATGTGAAGTTCAGCAGGGTTCAGAAATAGGTCATGTGAAGTCCAGCAGGGTTCAGAAAAGTTGGTGCATTCATTTGTGTTCAGCTGCAATTCCGAGTACTTGTCAGAGGCCTTTGTGCGCGTGGCTCAGGAAAGTGCACGTCTGCGACAACCGGAGACCCCTTACGTTGATCACTCATTATTGCAGCACTAAAACATATCAGTAGGAGTGATAGCTAGTAGCCACATGGGCCAGTGGTGCAATGGATAACGCGTCTGACTACGAATCAGAAGATTGTAGGTTCGACTCCTACCTGGCTCAAAACTTATTTTGAGTTCACTTTTAGCAATATTTAATGAAGTCGCGTGGTCGCTTTGCTTCCTCAACATATTTTCCTGAAGTCGAATTCAGTGGAGTGGTAGTCCACGCCTTGGTGACGATTGAGTAACCTTGGTCACCTCTTTAAAATACAGTCGCGACCCTCGCGTCAAGGATTTGGCAACAGATTACGTCATCTTCCCGTTCCAAACCTGCTTTTTTAGTTCTACTTCCTTGAGGAACAGAGAAACCCAAGGTATCACCGCCATCGGAACGAGGGTCAAGCTGGGCTCAAGTCTTTCACGAACCTGCTGGCCAGGCCCAACGTTCAAATATGGTTGGAGGAGGATTTTGTCATTTGTTCCGGCTGCCTGCGAAAGCTCGCCCATGCTTCCTGAAGTACACTGGGATCTGCAACGTCGACCAACGAAGACTGGCAGACCGTCAGTGAAAAGGCACGGTCATGTGAAGTCCAGCAGGGTTCAGAAAAATGTCGTAGGAGGTCAAGCAGGGTTCAGAAAGAGGTCAGAGGAGGTTCAGCAGGGTTCAGAAAGAGGTCATAGGAGGTCCAGCAGGGTACAGAAAGAGGTCGCAGTAGGTCCAGCAGGGTTCAGAAAGAGGTCATGTGAAGTCCAGCAGGGTTCAGATAGAGGTCATGTGAAGTCCAGCAGGGTTCAGATAGAGGTCATGTGAAGTCCAGCAGGGTTCAGAAAGAGGTCAGAGGAGGTTCAGCAGGGTTCAGAAAGAGGTCATAGGAGGTCCAGCAGGGAACAGAAAGAGGTCGCAGTAGGTCCAGCAGGGTTCAGAAAGAGGTCATAGGAGGTCCAGCAGGGTACAGAAAGAGGTCGCAGTAGGTCCAGCAGGGTTCAGAAAGAGGTCATGTGAAGTCCAGCAGGGTTCAGAAAGATGTCGTAGGAGGTCAAGCAGGGTTCAGAAAGAGGTCAGAGGAGGTTCACCAGGGTTCAGAAAGAGGTCATAGGAGGTCCAGCAGGGTACAGAAAGAGGTCGCAGTAGGTCCAGCAGGGTTCAGAAAGAGGTCATGTGAAGTCCAGCAGGGTTCAGATAGAGGTCATGTGAAGTCCAGCAGGGTTCAGAAAAGTTGGTGCATTCATTTGTGTTCAGCTGCAATTCCGAGTACTTGTCAGAGGCCTTTGTGCACGTGGCTCAGGAACGTGCACGTCTGCGACAACCGGAGACTCCTTACGTTGATCACTCATTATTGCAGCACTAAAACATATCAGTAGGAGTGATAGCTGGTAGTCACATGGGCCAGTGGCGCAATGGATGACGCGTCTGACTACGAATCAGGAGATTGTAGGTTCGACTCCTACCTGGCTCAAAACTGATTTTGACTTCACTTTTAGCAATATTTAATGAAGTCGCGTGGTCGCTTTGCTTCTTCAACATATTTTCCTGAAGTCGAATTCATTGGAGTGGTCGTCCACCCCTTGGTGACGATTGAGTAACCTTGGTCACCTCTTTAAAATACAGTCGCGACCCTCGCGTCAAGGATTTGGCAACAGATTACGTCATCTTCCCGTTCCAAACCTGCTTTTTTAGTTCTACTTCCTTGAGGAACAGAGAAACCCAAGGTATCACCACCATCGGAACGAGGGTCAAGCTGGGCTCAAGTCTTTCACGAACCTGCTGGCCAGGCCCAACGTTCAAATATGGTTGGAGGAGGAATTTGTCATTTGTTCCGGCTGCCTGCGAAAGCTCGCCCATGCTTCCTGAAGTACACTGGGATCTGCAACGTCGACCAACGAAGACTGGCAGACCGTCAGTGAAAAGGCACGGTCATGTGAAGTCCAGCAGGGTTCAGATAGAGGTCATGTGAAGTCCAGCAGGGTTCAGATAGAGGTCATGTGAAGTCCAGCAGGGTTCAGAAAGATGTCGTAGGAGGTCAATCAGGGTTCAGAAAGAGGTCAGAGGAGGTTCAGCAGGGTTCAGAAAGAGGTCATAGGAGGTCCAGCAGGGTACAGAAAGAGGTCATAGGAGGTCCAGCAGGGTACAGAAAGAGGTCGCAGTAGGTCCAGCAGGGTTCAGAAAGAGGTCATGTGAAGTTCAGCAGGGTTCAGATAGAGGTCATGTGAAGTCCAGCAGGGTTCAGAAAGAGGTCATAGGAGGTCCAGCAGGGTACAGAAAGAGGTCGCAGTAGGTCCAGCAGGGTTCAGAAAGAGGTCATGTGAAGTCCAACAGGGTTCAGATAGAGGTCATGTGAAGTCCAGCAGGGTTCAGAAAGAGGTCATAGGAGGTCCAGCAGGGTACAGAAATAGGTCGCAGTAGGTCCAGTAGGGTTCAGAAAGAGGTCATGTGAAGTCCAGCATGGTTCAGATAGAGGTCATAAGAGGTCCAGCAGGGTACAGAAAGAGGTCGCAGTAGGTCCAGCAGGGTTCAGAAAGAGGTCATGTGAAGTCCAGCAGGGTTCAGATAGAGGTCATGTGAAGTCCAGCAGGGTTCAGAAAGGAGTCATGTGAAGTCCAGCAGGGTTCAGATATATGTCATGTGAAGTCCAGCAGGGTTCAGAAAAGTTGGTGCATTCATTTGTGTTCAGCTGCAATTCCGAGTACTTGTCAGAGGCCTTTGTGCGCGTGGCTCAGGAAAGTGCACGTCTGCGACAACCGGAGACCCCTTACGTTGATCACTCATTATTGCAGCACTAAAACATATCAGTAGGAGTGATAGCTAGTAGTCACATGGGCCAGTGGCGCAATGGATAACGCGTCTGACTACGAATCAGAAGATTGTAGGTTCGACTCCTACCTGGCTCAAAACTGATTTTGACTTCACTTTTAGCAATATTTAATGAAGTCGCGTGGTCGCTTTGCTTCTTCAACATATTTTCCTGAAGTCGAATTCATTGGAGTGGTAGTCCACCCCTTGGTGACGATTGAGTAACCTTGGTCACCTCTTTAAAATACAGTCGCGACCCTCGCGTCAAGGATTTGGCAACAGATTACGTCATCTTCCCGTTCCAAACCTGCTTTTTTAGTTCTACTTCCTTGAGGAACAGAGAAACCCAAGGTATCACCGCCATCGGAACGAGGGTCAAGCTGGGCTCAAGTCTTTCACGAACCTGCTGGCCAGGCCCAACGTTCAAATATGGTTGGAGGAGGAATTTGTCATTTGTTCCGGCTGCCTGCGAAAGCTCGCCCATGCTTCCTGAAGTACACTGGGATCTGCAACGTCGACCAACGAAGACTGGCAGACCGTCAGTGAAAAGGCACGGTCATGTGAAGTCCAGCAGGGTTCAGAAAGATGTCGTAGGAGGTCAAGCAGGGTTCAGAAAGAGGTCAGAGGAGGTTCAGCAGGGTTCAGAAAGAGGTCATAGGAGGTCCAGCAGGGTACAGAAAGAGGTCGCAGTAGGTCCAGCAGGGTTCAGAAAGAGGTCATGTGAAGTCCAGCAGGGTTCAGATAGAGGTCATGTGAAGTCCAGCAGGGTTCAGATAGAGGTCATGTGAAGTCCAGCAGGGTTCAGAAAGATGTCGTAGGAGGTCAATCAGGGTTCAGAAAGAGGTCAGAGGAGGTTCAGCAGGGTTCAGAAAGAGGTCATAGGAGGTCCAGCAGGGTACAGAAAGAGGTCGCAGTAGGTCCAGCAGGGTTCAGAAAGAGGTCATGTGAAGTCCAGCAGGGTTCAGATAGAGGTCATGTGAAGTCTAGCAGGGTTCAGAAAGGAGTCATGTGAAGTCCAGCAGGGTTCAGATATATGTCATGTGAAGTCCAGCAGGGTTCAGAAAAGTTGGTGCATTCATTTGTGTTCAGCTGCAATTCCGAGTCCTTGTCAGAGGCCTTTGTGCGCGTGCCTCAGGAAAGTGCACGTCTGCGACAACCGGAGACCCCTTACGTTGATCACTCATTATTGCAGCACTAAAACATATCAGTAGGAGTGATAGCTAGTAGTCACATGGGCCAGTGGCGCAATGGATAACGCGTCTGACGACGAATCAGAAGATTGTAGGTTCGACTCCTACCTGGCTCAAAACTGATTTTGACTTCACTTTTAGCAATATTTAATGAAGTCGCGTGGTCGCTTTGCTTCTTCAACATATTTTCCTGAAGTCGAATTCATTGGAGTGGTAGTCCACCCCTTGGTGACGATTGAGTAACCTTGGTCACCTCTTTAAAATACAGTCGCGACCCTCGCGTCAAGGATTTGGCAACAGATTACGTCATCTTCCCGTTCCAAACCTGCTTTTTTAGTTCTACTTCCTTGAGGAACAGAGAAACCCAAGGTATCACCGCCATCGGAACGAGGGTCAGGCTGGGCTCAAGTCTTTCACGAACCTGCTGGCCAGGCCCAACGTTCAAATATGGTTGGAGGAGGAATTTGTCATTTGTTCCGGCTGCCTGCGAAAGCTCGCCCATGCTTCCTGAAGTACACTGGGATCTGCAACGTCGACCAACGAAGACTGGCAGACCGTCAGTGAAAAGGCACGGTCATGTGAAGTCCAGCAGGGTTCAGATAGAGGTCATGTGAAGTCCAGCAGGGTTCAGATAGAGGTCATGTGAAGTCCAGCAGGGTTCAGAAAGATGTCGGAGGAGGTCAATCAGGGTTCAGAAAGAGGTCAGAGGAGGTTCAGCAGGGTTCAGAAAGAGGTCATAAGAGGTCCAGCAGGGTACAGAAAGAGGTCGCAGTAGGTCCAGCAGGGTTCAGAAAGAGGTCATGTGAAGTCCAGCAGGGTTCAGAAAGAGGTCATAAGAGGTCCAGCAGGGTACAGAAAGAGGTCAGAGGAGGTTCAGCAGGGTTCAGAAAGAGGTCATAGGAAGTCCAGCAGGGTACAGAAAGAGGTCGCAGTAGGTCCAGCAGGGTTCAGATATATGTCATGTGAAGTCCAGCATGGTTCAGATAGAGGTCGTGTGAAGTCCAGCAGGGTTCAGATAGAGGTCATGTGAAGTTCAGCAGGGTTCAGAAAGAGGTCATGTGAAGTCCAGCAGGGTTCAGAAAGGAGTCATGTGAAGTCCAGCAGGGTTCAGATATATGTCATGTGAAGTCCAGCAGGGTTCAGAAAAGTTGGTGCATTCATTTGTGTTGTCGCGGAAGTGGAGGGTGAGACTCAAGACGCCAATGGTCGGAAACAGGTTTTACAAAAGGTCTGGTTTATTAACTGGTTATTCACTTGATTCCATTTGCCAAATAATACCGCATTATTCAATGGCTGAGATTAACTCTTTTCCATGGTCCTTTTCGTTCGGCTGATGTTCCTCCGCCATGGTCCCGTTCGTCAGAGCTCCTCGCAGCAAGTCCTCCCGACTCCAGCCGCAGCTCCCGCTTATATGGACCAACTCGACTTAATCCTCTGTCCGCTGAACTCGTAATCTCCTCTCCGCCGACGTCACCGGTCGCCTTCCTGGCGCCAGCTAGCCCCCCCCTGCTGTGAGTTCCTTTTATCAAACAATAGGGGGGTGCTCCAGCCTGGGGCTGTGACCAGGTGTTTCAAGAGACCATCATGTTCGTGCACATTCCTAACTCATTTACAAACCCGTCCCCCACAGAGTTTGCATGTAAAATGCATCTGCTTTGTTACTAGGTCAACCAATAAGTTACCAGTGCCAATTAATAAGTTACACTGAATTACACTTCCACAATTCCCTCATCTTTTTGTTTTTGTTTATATTAACCATTAATCTAAACATCAATATAAGTAAACAATCAATCACTACAAGTAAACATCATTACAAGTATAAGTAAATAATCATAACTTTGGTAATCAAATTCCCTTAGGCATACACCGTCATCCTGCAAGAATCACAAAACATTTCGTTGGTCATTGACTCCTTCCATATTGTTCAATCTATTGCATTTGCATCACAAATATATTTTCAAAACAACACTTCACCATCACCAAGATACAACAATTTCACTTCATTTTCAAGTTTTGTAAAGCATCTGCACCATCTGGCAAAAACGTTTGCCTCCACACAAATGTTGACTTTGTTTGAAAGGAAGGGCTGATCACTTGTGTTTGAATCCAGGTATGAAACATTTTCTCCTAATGTCTTCATAGCTCCTGCACTACTTCGTGTAGGATTTCGCTGTTGTGGTAACATTGCGGAGTCATAGACTGACCCTGCTCTCCTTGTAGCATTCTTGCCACTTTTTGCTGTAAACCATAGTAATTCCTGAACAAGGCCTTCACCCAGTTGTAGTTGACTTGCCTCCTCCCTTATTGTGAGTGGGCAGCAAGTATTGGTGTGACATTGATTGGCCAGCAAGATGTGGAACAGGGATGCCGGATGCATCCACAATGATGTTGGGACCATGGTGTTCAGGTCATTCATGGTCCTTACCAGGAGCAATCCAGCAGAATCGTGCACAGCTGTTGTGACAAGGGCACAGCCGTTTTTTGCAGCTCCATGCTGGTTCCCCGGACGTTGGTGAAGTAATAACATATGTCCCCGCATTTCACAGAGGTTGCAGGTAAAATGTCGTTGTCCTGCAACTTCTGATGTGGTGAATGTTCGAAGTCTTCGAACAAGAGTAAGTGATCGCCTTTCTTTCATATGTTGCAGTGTGATCCAGGCAAATGGTCACATAAATTTCCTTGGTGAAGGTAAGCATTCATCTCCAAGTTACACGGGAGAATGTCTTCATCATTCTTTGAGAAAGAGGGTGTATGCCACGATTAACTTCATTTTTTAGCCACAAATTTTCTTTCTTTCTTCTTCCCAATTCCGTTAGCAATCCCTCCAAAATGTGATCTCGTCTTATCCTTATGCTCAGTCATATCTGAATCTGCTTTCCGCACACACTGAATCAGATAGGGTACATCTTACCATGAAATCAGCATAATCATGTATATCTTCCGACAGTTTCACATTCAACAATTTGTTGTTTTTCCTTAACACAAAAAGTTATATTCATTTATATGCGTCACACAAATAATATTCAATCAGGTATGTATTTTATTACTAAACTAAGAATAGCATTGTATATGATTACAATCACACACGGGAATACCTAATTCCCAACAACAATTTTCCCAAACCAACAAATTAAGCATAATGTATTATTACCATAATTCCTCTCCACTTTTTCTTTTCCCTCTTTTTTTTTTTTTTTTTTTTTTCCTAACAGTGTGTCACTCGTGGTGATATGAGTTCATTGATATTGTAATTGACACAACTCATAACATTGTCGTTATGCCATTATCTTAATTCTACTGTATTCATTTGCAACATCACTTGATTTAGTCTTTTAATCTCAGTATTTATGTCGCCATAAAAGTCTTCCTTTTCTGGTTCCACATTTCTTTCCTCATTTGTCACTTCATGCGTTATCATCGTGTTGTTGGTTACCTTATTCGAACACACCGTCACTAAGGCTTTCAAGCAAGCCACCACTAAAACAATTGCCAATATAACTACTAAACCAACAAACAAGTCTGCTACTCCTTGTATATATTCATATCTATGACATAGTTATATGTCGATGACATTTAACATTATATACCAAACTAACAAGCTTCCTAAAAGGTAAATAAAGAAAATCCCTTAATATGTAACATAATCAGATTATTTGTCTTACCCTGATCCCCCTATCTCCCGGGGTTGAACTCAATCCCCTGATCATGAGTGTAGTTGTGATACATTTTTTCACTCATGCTGTATTAATATCAGCAGGTAATTGTATGTCATGTAGGCAAATAAATGTCACTATTCCAAGTAGGAATATCACATGTTGAAAATGTAATGTTTATCAATGCAAGGGGTGTTAAAATGTAATTCAAATGACTGTAAATCATGACTATCATTTTTCTACCACTGAATGTTCTGCTGGGCTGCTAGGTGCAGCCTCATTTTCTGTGGGATCGTCCACCTTAGCCCCATGTGCTTGCTTGCAATGAGAGGCATGAATCCAACTTTCTATTTTGGGTCCATATTTGTTTCTATTCTTATCAATCTCCTATGGTTTATCAATTCGTTCCAAGATACCGCAACCAAAGGTTTTAACCAAAGCTCTACCAAACTATTTCCAATTTGAACAAAAATGCCAGTGAAACAATGATTCGAAGGATTAACTTCAAGGGGTCAATAAATTTATTCTATAGCCAGATCTAATTTTCCCATCCAATAGTTTGCCTTGCCACATGTCATATTATAACACCTTAATAAACCTTCGAAAAAATGTTTCCCATCTCAACAAATTTCCTTTTTTACAAATAGCCATGTGTAACTTACGTATTTAACTACAATTTCCTCTCAATTTGTTTGGCCTAACTGGCCGCAAAAGTGGCTGCCAGCATGCAGTACCGTTTTTATCTACCAAGGAAGTGTTCCACACAAGACCTCTACCAAAATGTTGTTTGTAAAAACAAATCTGGGATTTCTGATTACATGGATGCACACTCTCAGGACATTTTCAGGCTGCTGTTAACAATCCACTACGATGACTTAATTCCTTTACCCACAATCAAATAATTAGTACAAATTGAGGATATTATCCCTATCACATTCTTTTATAGATTCATTATGTTGGATCTAATTTTTTCCAATAATTTTCCACTGCTGTAAGGCGGAACAATAGCTCTCATAAGTCTTAGTAATATCGTACTTAATTTGCCCAGCAGAGAATAATTTATTTACTATCCTTTCTCATCTGTTAACCAGTGACTTTGTTTAAACTCCAGAACTGAAAAACCCACAATAGTTCAAACCAGCAAAATTTTCTTTACTCTTTTCCCATATCATCTATGCCTAAAACACATCCATACATACAGCACAATTTATATGCTGATAAAATTCAAGTTTATATATATAAAATCCATGAGCAGAGTATTCTGGGAAGTCAGTGTAAGACCTCTCCCAAATTTGGATGATTTTGTACTTCCTCATTTCCTTTTATGAAGCTCATATCCATAAATAGATGTTATTCTCATATACATTCTATCAAAAATGGAATCCCAAAATTACTCACAATTTTACTATTAATTAATGGCTGCTCATAACCCAGCACATCAAATTTTTTTTTATATTCCATTTCCCTTGACAAAAGAGATAATGTTCATAATCAAATTATATTTCTATTTTATTTTACGGATTCTCTGGATATTCAATCCCATCCACATATCCCAATCCCATCCACATATAACTATCCATTTCCAGACAGGCACACTGTCGGTGTCAACAATCTTGTAAGATTGATACACAAAAACACACACACACATGCATTATGCATATTTGTTTGCGTTGGAACCATTATTTACAGATCAGATGGGTGTCAATTTTATTTCAATTTCATAAAATTTGTCAATCAAATTCAAAATGCTTATAGACAAATAAACCAGAAGTCCATTCTTAGAAAACCCTTATGATGTCATATTGAAATTACCCTTTCTGCCTTCACAATAATCTATCCAAATTTTGACTACACACCCATTTGCATGTCAGTCGACCATTGACCTATCAATCGTGCGGAACAATAGTCCGAAATTCCCACCTGATCATCATGTGACTCTTGTTACTTGGTTTGCCAACAATTGCAACGCAATTGTTCCAAACTTTGTAAATTTAAAATTGCTGTGCCCAAAATAGAAGATCCAATTTTGGCATTTTATCAATTAATTATTAATTTGTTAACAAGCAAAAAGAAAAATGAATCATTCTTGCTCTGAAAACTTTTCAGACACAAGAATCATTGACAGTTGTTCATGTTTGTCCAGTAATCGAATCTGTTGAGGCCAATCATCATTTGGGATTTGCAGCAATGAAGGCCTAATCATTGTCTGAGGTACCGGTAAGCACTGGTACCCTTGATCTTGGTTTGCCCCATGACCTTGTCTTCCTGTTGACATACGGACATCTTCTTCTCCAATGTCCCATCTTTCCACACTCGAAACACCGGTTTCTGTCGTTGTCTGATCTGTGCGCCTGTGCACTTGTATTGCTGGGCTGCATCTCTACATCCCTGAGTTGCCACTGCAATCTCTCGTTATCTCCTGAAACACGAAAAAATTCTCTGTACCGTCCTTTTTGGGGAGACAACTGGAAATCAGATGGGACAACTGTGACTTTCATTCCTAATTTCGAGGGCAGTTGTGCATTTGTCTCCTCCACTGTATCCTGTATCCTTTTTATTTTAAGTTCTAGTTCCGTTATCCGTTCTTGCTGTTCCCGTTGTCTGGATTCACCATCCCAAAGATGGAATGCAAGCCAGTCTACCGTTAGATTCTGTCTCTTCCTGGCTTTCAATCTTTGTTCCAATCTTTCCAATCGACTTCGCTCAAATGTACCATCTCTTGGAAACTCCTCATCATGTCCCTTTGTCCACAAATACCAATTCTCGACCTGCCTTATAGCTTCGGCACCATAACGGTCGTACATATGATGTGTACAAGTACCTTTTTGTGGAATCTCTGGTTGTCCTTGTGTGTTCTTGCAGGCTCCATTTCCCATTCTGCCTTTTATCAAAGTAGCGTTGGATGTGTTGTAGCTTGTTCCAGGTTCCTCTAAAGCTTCACTCGTACCTCCAGGAAGGATCTCTCCACCTGTTCGCACGGTGATTTCCAGAGAATCTCCCTCAGCTGTGGCTTTTGCACAATCCAATCTCACAGATCAGTATTTGCAGATGAGCCGGAGGGTCAGTATGAAGTGGGTGAATCCTCAGGTGTCCGCTCTGTTTGACGGGGAAATCACACAATGGTAACCGCACATATATATCTGTATATAAACTCACCACCTTGCTCAATTTTCCCAGGTTGTCTCCACATTGATAATATCTCGCAAAGATATCAAAGCTTCTTTCTTGAGACCGCATTTTCATCAATCAAACAATCAATATATTCAATTCAATTTATTCAGTTCAATTTATGCAATTAAATTCAATCAATTAGATTCAATCAATTAACAATTCAATCAATTATTCAATTTCAATTAATTCATCAATATTCATCAATAAATCAAATTAATCATTTTGAATGACTCCTTGCATAAGCCCTTTCCCCAATGATGTCAGGACAGGTCCATCCATTGACTGAGATCGAATTTCATCGGTCGTCACCTCGGATTCGTACCTCATGTCAATTGATGAATCGCCGTCCTGTCCTAGGGTCATATCTGACATATTTTCCCATTTTGCCTGGTCTCCACAAATTTTTCTTTGCAACCACTAAAGGCAACTCATCCTTCATTCGTGAGACAGCCAAAATGGATGCCAGATATTAAAGTTCTTTAGGAAAAATATCTCATCATTTTCCTTTTAATAGTACCCAAAATCTCTTGGCAATATAAATTTCGTAAAACTCCTGTAATGGGACTGTCAAATTCCTTCAATCATGCTAAATTTTGAAACTCCATCGCTTGTAATACCCAATTTATCCCATAGGGCTTGAAAGTTCTTTCCCAAGTTCATGCAATCATTCTGCATTTGAACCCTATGATATCATTCATAATAATCATCATGATTTTATAGTCATGGTCCTATCATAATCATCTATTTAAACGAACATTTCCTTTATCACCACAGCTATGTGGTATAATCAACAATAGAATAAAACTGTACATAGCAACAGGCTACCTCATGGCCACTTAGTATACCTATTGACAAAAAGTCATAACAATATCGAATAATCATTGAACAATTCAAAAATCGCTTCCACTGCTCTAGCCGCAGCATCCGTGATATTTGTTTGCTCATTCCCTATTCCTGATTCGTCATCAAGGATCTCCATCATCACACAGCGTACTTAATTCCGCATTTTAATGAGAATTCAACAGGAATTTACGACTCAAAGGAAAAAGAACGAGCAGACCTTTTGCAGGATGATCGTTACAAAATCGTTACATATATTAAAGTATTTCTAATGTCGACAAATCATATCTTAATTCTTGCAAGATTTGGTTCTTTGAATAAATCACAGCACCGGGAGAACCAGCTCCAAAAATGGATCTTTGTGTTTATTCAGCACCCTAGTAATTGGTTCTTTGTGTACTAATTACACAGCACCCAGGCCCCGCTCATATGGATCTTTGTGCAGCGCTACACAGCACCTGAGCAAAAGGGGTTTCATCTACATTTTCCCTATCTGGTGTACCATCCGTGATATTTGTCTGCTCATTCACTATTCCTGATTCGTCATCAAGGATCTCCATCATCACACAGCGTACTTAATTCCGCTTTTTAATGAGAGTTCAACAGGAATTTACGACTCAAAGGAAAAGAACGAGCAGACCTTTTGCAGGACGATAACTGGAATTAGTCGTGAAAATATATCCAAAATACTCAAAATAGACACCCACAAAAATAAACAACAAACCCAAACAAACCCAAGGTCGACCATATTACACAATAAATTACATCATTTCAGCATCGTATTGATTGCTGAAATATTCCAGGGTTTATACACACCTCAAAAGAGGTATGCGTGGTGTTGCCCCCTCCCACGTTTATTCCAGGGTTTATACACACCTTAAAAGAGGTATGCGTGGTGTTGCCCCCTCCCACTTTTAATTCCTCATTAAATTCCTCATTAAATTACTCATTAAATTACTCATTAAATTACTCATTAAATTACTCATTAAATTACTCATTAAATTACTCATTAAATTACTCATTGAATTACTCATTAAATTACTCATTAAATTACTCATTAAATTACTCATTGAATTACTCATTGAATTACTCATTAAATTACTCATTAAATTACTCATTAAATTACTCATTGAATTACTCATTGAATTACTCATTAAATTACTCATTAAATTACTCATTAAATTACTCATTAAATTACTCATTAAATTACTCATTAAATTACTCATTAAATTACTCATTAAATTACTCATTGAATTACTCATTAAATTACTCATTAAATTACTCATTAAATTAACTTACATAGTTTCAGCATTGTATTGATTGCTGAAATATTCCAGGGTTTATACACACCTTAAAAGAGGTATGCGTGGTGTTGCCCCCTCCCACTTTTAATTCCTCATTACATCGTTTCCATTAAAAAACATCGCTTCTACTGCTCCAGCCGCAGCATTTGTCACTTTGTTTGCTCATCCGCATGACCAAAACGAAATAAAGGGAGCTCAACTATTACACAGCGCTTTTAATGGCGCCTGCCATAGGAACTCAACGCAATTTCGACTTGGCCAGAAAACGAGCAAATTTTGCAGGATGTTAACTGGAATTAGCCGTGAAAATATATCCAAAATACACAAAAAAATACACACCCACACAAATAAACAACATTTATTCCGATCAACAGAACAAACATTTCCTAATATCATGACATGCATGTCTTCAAAATTATATGACCAAGAAAAAGTAAAACTAATTAAAACTGCGGGCAGTGATGATCCGGGGACCATACCGCTCCATCCTGGTTGGACGAGTGCGTGCTAGAGTCGTTAACAACGACAGTCCAGATCCGATTGTTCAAAATTTCAACTCAATCGATCGAAAAATGAACGCAGGGATGCATTTTAAAGGTGCAGTGGCACTAACTGAGTTGCCACGAATATGGCCATCACAAAATATTTTCCTTAATCAATTGGCTCATAGCATAACCAATCATATCATTCAACTTCTTCCTGAGTGTGAAGAATATCCAATCATATCATTCAACTTCTTCCTGAGTGGAGAATATCCAATCATATCATTCAACTTCTTCCTGAGTGTGAAGAATATCCAATCATATCATTCAACTTCTTCCTGAGTGTGAAGAATATCCAATCATATCATTCAACCTCTTCCTGAGTGTGAAGAATATCCAATCATATCATTCAAATTCTTCCTGAGTGTGAAGAATATTCAATCATATCATTCAACTTCTTTCATAAGTGTGAAGAATATCCAATCATATCATTCAACTTCTTCCATAAGTGTGAAGAATATCCAATCATATCATTCAACTTCTTCCTGAGTGTGAAGAATATCCAATCATATCATTCAACTTCTTTCATAAGTGTGAAGAATATCCAATCATATCATTCAACTTCTTCCTGAGTGTGAAGAATATCCAATCATATCATTCAACCTCTTCCTAAGTGTGAAGAATATCCAATCATATCATTCAACTTCTTCCTGAGTGTGAAGAATATCCAATCATATCATTCAACCTCTTCCTGAGTGTGAAGAATATCCAATCATATCATTCAACTTCTTCCTGAGTGTGAAGAATATCCAATCATATCATTCAACCTCTTCCTAAGTGTGAAGAATATCCAATCATATCATTCAACTTCTTCCTGAGTGTGAAGAATATCCAATCATATCATTCAACTTCTTCCATAAGTGTGAAGAATATCCAATCATATCATTCAACCTCTTCCTGAGTGTGAAGAATATCCAATCATATCATTCAACTTCTTCCATAAGTGTGAAGAATATCCAATCATATCATTCAACTTCTTCCATAAGTGTGAAGAATATCCAATCATATCATTCAACTTCTTCCTGAGTGTGAAGAATATCCAATCATATCATTCAACTTCTTCCTGAGTGTGAAGAATATCCAATCATATCATTCAACCTCTTCCTGAGTGTGAAGAATATCCAATCATATCATTCAACTTCTTCCTGAGTGTGAAGAATATCCAATCATATCATTCAACTTCTTCCTGAGTGTGAAGAATATCCAATCATATCATTCAACTTCTTCCTGAGTGTGAAGAATATCCAATCATATCATTCAACCTCTTCCTGAGTGTGAAGAATATCCAATCATATCATTCAACTTCTTCCATAAGTGTGAAGAATATCCAATCATATCATTCAACTTCTTCCTGAGTGTGAAGAATATCCAATCATATCATTCAACTTCTTCCATAAGTGTGAAGAATATCCAATCATATCATTCAACCTCTTCCTGAGTGTGAAGAATATCCAATCATATCATTCAACTTCTTCCTGAGTGTGAAGAATATCCAATCATATCATTCAACCTCTTCCTGAGTGTGAAGAATATCCAATCATATCATTCAACTTCTTCCTGAGTGTGAAGAATATCCAATCATATCATTCAACTTCTTCCTGAGTGTGAAGAATATCCAATCATATCATTCAACTTCTTCCTGAGTGTGAAGAATATCCAATCATATCATTCAACCTCTTCCTGAGTGTGAAGAATATCCAATCATATCATTCAACTTCTTCCATAAGTGTGAAGAATATCCAATCATATCATTCAACTTCTTCCTGAGTGTGAAGAATATCCAATCATATCATTCAACTTCTTCCATAAGTGTGAAGAATATCCAATCATATCATTCAACCTCTTCCTGAGTGTGAAGAATATCCAATCATATCATTCAACTTCTTCCTGAGTGTGAAGAATATCCAATCATATCATTCAACCTCTTCCTGAGTGTGAAGAATATCCAATCATATCATTCAACTTCTTCCTGAGTGTGAAGAATATTCAATCATATCATTCAACTTCTTCCATAAGTGTGAAGAATATCCAATCATATCATTCAAATTCTTCCTGAGTGTGAAGAATATCCAATCATATCATTCAACCTCTTCCTAAGTGTGAAGAATATCCAATCATATCATTCAACTTCTTCCTGAGTGTGAAGAATATCCAATCATATCATTCAACTTCTTCCTGAGTGTGAAGAATATCCAATCATATCATTCAACTTCTTCCATAAGTGTGAAGAATATCCAATCATATCATTCAACCTCTTCCTGAGTGTGAAGAATATCCAATCATATCATTCAACTTCTTCCTGAGTGTGAAGAATATCCAATCATATCATTCAACCTCTTCCTGAGTGTGAAGAATATCCAATCATATCATTCAACTTCTTCCTGAGTGTGAAGAATATCCAATCATATCATTCAACTTCTTCCATAAGTGTGAAGAATATCCAATCATATCATTCAACCTCTTCCTGAGTGTGAAGAATATCCAATCATATCATTCAACTTCTTCCTGAGTGTGAAGAATATCCAATCATATCATTCAACCTCTTCCTGAGTGTGAAGAATATCCAATCATATCATTCAACTTCTTCCTGAGTGTGAAGAATATCCAATCATATCATTCAACTTCTTCCTGAGTGTGAAGAATATCCAATCATATCATTCAACTTCTTCCTGAGTGTGAAGAATATCCAATCATATCATTCAACCTCTTCCTGAGTGTGAAGAATATCCAATCATATCATTCAACTTCTTCCATAAGTGTGAAGAATATCCAATCATATCATTCAACTTCTTCCTGAGTGTGAAGAATATCCAATCATATCATTCAACCTCTTCCTGAGTGTGAAGAATATCCAATCATATCATTCAACTTCTTCCTGAGTGTGAAGAATATCCAATCATATCATTCAACCTCTTCCTGAGTGTGAAGAATATCCAATCATATCATTCAACTTCTTCCTGAGTGTGAAGAATATTCAATCATATCATTCAACTTCTTCCATAAGTGTGAAGAATATCCAATCATATCATTCAAATTCTTCCTGAGTGTGAAGAATATCCAATCATATCATTCAACCTCTTCCTAAGTGTGAAGAATATCCAATCATATCATTCAACTTCTTCCTGAGTGTGAAGAATATCCAATCATATCATTCAACTTCTTCCTGAGTGTGAAGAATATCCAATCATATCATTCAACCTCTTCCTGAGTGTGAAGAATATCCAATCATATCATTCAACTTCTTCCTGAGTGTGAAGAATATTCAATCATATCATTCAACTTCTTCCATAAGTGTGAAGAATATCCAATCATATCATTCAAATTCTTCCTGAGTGTGAAGAATATCCAATCATATCATTCAACTTCTTCCTGAGTGTGAAGAATATCCAATCATATCATTCAACTTCTTCCTGAGTGTGAAGAATATCCAATCATATCATTCAACTTCTTCCTGAGTGTGAAGAATATCCAATCATATCATTCAACCTCTTCCTGAGTGTGAAGAATATCCAATCATATCATTCAACTTCTTCCTGAGTGTGAAGAATATCCAATCATATCATTCAACTTCTTCCATAAGTGTGAAGAATATCCAATCATATCATTCAACCTCTTCCTGAGTGTGAAGAATATCCAATCATATCATTCAACTTCTTCCATAAGTGTGAAGAATATCCAATCATATCATTCAACCTCTTCCTGAGTGTGAAGAATATCCAATCATATCATTCAACTTCTTCCTGAGTGTGAAGAATATCCAATCATATCATTCAACCTCTTCCTGAGTGTGAAGAATATCCAATCATATCATTCAACTTCTTCCTGAGTGTGAAGAATATCCAATCATATCATTCAACTTCTTCCATAAGTGTGAAGAATATCCAATCATATCATTCAACCTCTTCCTGAGTGTGAAGAATATCCAATCATATCATTCAACTTCTTCCTGAGTGTGAAGAATATCCAATCATATCATTCAACCTCTTCCTGAGTGTGAAGAATATCCAATCATATCATTCAACTTCTTCCTGAGTGTGAAGAATATCCAATCATATCATTCAACTTCTTCCTGAGTGTGAAGAATATCCAATCATATCATTCAACTTCTTCCATAAGTGTGAAGAATATCCAATCATATCATTCAACTTCTTCCTGAGTGTGAAGAATATCCAATCATATCATTCAACCTCTTCCTGAGTGTGAAGAATATCCAATCATATCATTCAACTTCTTCCTGAGTGTGAAGAATATCCAATCATATCATTCAACTTCTTCCTGAGTGTGAAGAATATCCAATCATATCATTCAACTTCTTCCTGAGTGTGAAGAATATCCAATCATATCATTCAACCTCTTCCTGAGTGTGAAGAATATCCAATCATATCATTCAACTTCTTCCTGAGTGTGAAGAATATCCAATCATATCATTCAACTTCTTCCATAAGTGTGAAGAATATCCAATCATATCATTCAACCTCTTCCTGAGTGTGAAGAATATCCAATCATATCATTCAACTTCTTCCATAAGTGTGAAGAATATCCAATCATATCATTCAACTTCTTCCATAAGTGTGAAGAATATCCAATCATATCATTCAACTTCTTGGTTGTCCTTGTGTATTCTTGAAAGTAATTAATTCCGTAACTCAATATTACCTCTATTTATATATACTAGGGCGTGCCCGCACGTACGTGCTTGCAAAAAAACACACGTGCAAGCAACAACAAAAACTTTGAAACCACGTGGCAGTTACGACCACAAAACCACCCTCCTATTTGCATGGAATGGTTTGGTCCATTCGCAAAGCCAAAACGAACGACCACAGAACCACCCTCCTATTTGCATGGAATGGTTTGGTCCATTCGCAAAGCCAAAACGAACGGCTTGCGAGTACGGTGACCATACCTTGGGACCCCCTTGTCCGATTAATTTCAAACCTTGAAAAGGCACATCCTCGGGTCCCCAGCAATATACCTTACCAGGA